>NC_064769.1:40942032-41074532 GCF_011397635.1 Epinephelus fuscoguttatus | reverse complement strand
TACATATATGTATGTATATGGATTTTCACATTTCCAATGGTCCTTGAACGCAACATGACAAACGATACGTTATTTCAGATATTTCATCAGAATTTTACATCTCATTAAAAGTTGTCCAAATATGAAAACAAACAATGAAAAACTGAAACTTTTCAAAATTTTAACTTTTACTTTAAAAGTTTTAAAAACCTAATCACTGGTGTTTACTGATTCACCATCGAGTTAAAAATCAGAACAATCAGAACAAGAAAAGGAAACAAACAACTCCATTCATTTATCGCAGAGTTTCTGTCTTCACCATCTGTTATATCCTTCAACTACTTTAATTATGGATACAAAGAGTCTGTCTGTCTGTCTGTCTGTCTGTCTGTCAGAGAGCCTGTCTGTCTGTCTGTCTGTCTGTCTGTCAGAGAGCCTGTCTGACCATCATTTTCATTCAGTCCCACTGAGGCTGACCACTCCTCAGCGTCGGGTTGATGAGTTGCCTAATTTTAATTTCCCTTGAAACATTTGGCCTAATAAATTATTTCAAAGACACCATGATCATATTCTGGGTTATTAAATAATGAACTCACAATCAGAATATCAATAAAAAGATGTAAATACAGAATAAATCATATAAAGACATTGTGTGTCTGAGCAGGACACATTATAAATACAGAACGCAGGTTGTTGTTCATGTGCAGCTGATTGTGAGACAGAAAACACTGCTGCTCTGTTACTGAGAACATCATGTGATAACTGTATGTGTGTCTCCATCATTATATTTGTATAGGTCTGTGTAACATCATGTGATAACTGTATGTGTGTCTTCATCATTATATTTGTATAGGTCTGTGTAACATCATGTGATAACTGTATGTGTGTCTCCATCATTATATTTGTATAGGTCTGTGTAACATCATGTGATAACTGTATGTGTGTCTTCATCATTATATTTGTATAGGTCTGTGTAACATCATGTGATAACTGTATGTGTGTCTCCATCATTATATTTGTATAGGTCTGTGTAACATCATGTGATAACTGTATGTGTGTCTTCATCATTATATTTGTATAGGTCTGTGTAACATCATGTGATAACTGTATGTGTGTCTTCATCATTATATTTGTATAGGTCTGTGTAACATCATGTGATAACTGTATGTGTGTCTTCATCATTATATTTGTATAGGTCTGTGTAACATCATGTGATAACTGTATGTGTGTCTCCATCATTATATTTGTATAGGTCTGTGTAACATCATGTGATAACTGTATGTGTGTCTTCATCATTATATATATAACATTATGTGTGTGCAGACACAAACTCCATTAAAACTTTCTGTAGTTGTTAATAAAGCCTGTCATCAGCTGCCACCGTCATTAGAAACCGACGTTGCTTCTCTCCTGTGTCTCATCCTCTCATCTCTCCTCGTGTCTCATCCTCTCATCTCTCCTCATGTTCTATGAGGGCGGAGCTAAGACGCAAGGAAGAGACTCAAGTGAGGGAAACATGGATGCGAGAAATGGTTTTGGGATGAACCCAGAGAGCTGAAGCCTTCATCACTGGAGGATGACTCTGGTGTTTGTCTCATTCATATCTGACCCCCACCCCCACCCCCGCCGTGTGACGTCATCTGTGTTTAGAGGCCATATTGTGAGAAATAAAACCCATCTGTGATGAACTTATTAACATTCAGCTTTAATCTTCATCCATCAGCTCGGTTTAATCTTCATCTTCATCATTAACATGAACTTCCGGTATCATTAGCCTTACCTGACAGGCAGCAGCTGCTGCAGTTTCACCTGACAGACTTTTTTTTCTTAATTCTTTATTAATAGACTTGACATTGCATTACATTAAATGCAATTATAACAACGTATTGCAGAATATTGGATGTGTATTCATAACAACGCATTGTTGATTAACATGTTGCTACTCTGTAACATCCTTCAAAAAGACATTAATAACATGTAAAATGACATAACCAAAAGGAACATAAAATAACTAATATGCTAAGAACATAAGAAGGAAAAGAAAACATGTCCCAACAATAAGGTGTATGAGGGAAACACTATACCATATGCCGAACAGCCTCATCAGTTTTGTTACATATCACACATTTAGATCATTCAATACGTAGGATTTTACCAATTATTTGAGAGGTCTTAAAAGCTTTCTTATTTTCAGTTATTTTGGAGACAGAAGCAAAGAGATATTGTAATTCGACACGAAATAAATTTGCGTTAGGTTTAGTCTGAGTGATTCTAGATTTATGAATGTGAAACTTGCCAGTAAGACAGATGGCTTTGAGAGCACAGTTAATAGGTTGTACGTCTGTATTACAGCTCAGAAACAAGACCATTTCTTCTGATATTGGTGTCATTGTATTAAACGCTGAGAAAATCAGTAGAGCAGCATCAGTCCAAAATTCTTGAGAAAAGGAACAAGTGTAGAATAGATGAGAAATCGATTCGCTTTCAGCTTTACAGAAAGAGCAAAGTGGAGAGACATCTGCTGACACCTGACAGACTTGACTCGGGGAAATGCTGGCTCTCTCTTGTGTCATGACGCACGACGTGCTGCGTCACTTCCACAAACAACATGGCGGCGGCCTGGCGGAAGGTGTGCAGCGGACTGACTGTCAGGTATTCACCTTTGTTTTGGTTCTTTAAAGTAAATACAGCTACGTCAGTGACGTCTTCACTCTGCAGCCTCGAGGCGAACACGTCATGACCGTGTGACGTTTGTGTGGTGTTAGTGACGCTGTGTGTTATGACGTATGACTCCACCAGACCCCGCTCAGAGTTTGTATCAAATTAACATTTGATGACAACATGCAGCTGGTGTGTTGAGTGTGACGTCCGACAGGTTAAGAGTGTGTGAATGAGAGGGATAAAGGTTTCGGCTCAGGTAACACGAACCACGTGTTTAACATACACCTGATTACGTCACAGGAACAGGTGAACGGGAGCTGACTGAAGCTGCTCTGGGTCAGAGGGTGTTTCTCAGAGTCAAGGGTGTCCTCATGTGATCATCATTAACCCTCAGCAGACTGAGGAGGTTTCACTTACTGTGACCTGATGGACTGACTGACTGACAGCAGTCTCAGGCGTGTTTTTTATCTTCATCTAATTGAATTTTTATTTCAACTGTTCACAGCAGCAGGATGAAGGATGTGAGGAATCAATAACCAATATCATTTATTTATTTATTTAGAAAATCAGGACAACGCATATTAATGAACATGTACGACAGCACACGTAAATATGCTAGATTGTAGCGCGGGGGCTAATTTCCATCTGGAGTCCTTTAAGCATGTTGATTTTACAATACAAAAGAACAAGAGATATACAGTATTAAAAGTTTGTTATTTAAAACAAAAAAAGAAACAGAAAGCAGTTACAGGAGAAAACAGGACAATGCATAAGTATGCGTTACAACAGGGAGTTAATACAGTACAGCAAGCAGTTAGGGGTGATTGCACGTTTGGTTAGCTCTAGGAGCCACACTTTCAGGTGGCTCTTGAAGGTGGCCAGGGTGGAACATTCCCTCGTGGTAGAGGGCAGTGTGTTCCAAGCTGCAATCCCTTTAATAGACAGGGCAGTTTGGCTGAAGGAGGTTTTTCTGAAGGGAACCTCACAGTCCTTGTTAACAACAGCTCTGGTGGTCCAAGTCTGTCTGTATCTAATAAACTGTTTCAGTGGGGGTGGTGCCAGGTCATGGGGCACTTTATATATTAGGCATATAGAGAAGAATTTACAAAAATTAAGAAAACTCAGCAAGTTATATTTCCCTAAGATATTGCAGTGATGATAAGAAAAAGGTTTTCTGTCTAGAGTTTTTAGTGCTTTTTTGTACAGAAGCTCAACTGGTTTCAGGATAGTAGAACCTGACATGGACCAGCTGGTGATGCAGTAGCTCATATGTGAAAGTATCATAGAGTGCAAAAACATCAGAGCAGCTGCAGCTGACAGGGAACCTCTGATTTGCTTAAAGTTATAAAGATGGAATTTAATTTTATTGGATAACATTTTAACATGGTTTTTGAAAGAGAGTTTAGAGTCTATAATCACATCTAAGTATTTAAACTCATTAACAACATTCAACTCTTCTGTGCCCAAAAAAACACCAGAGTGAGAAGGCATAGTAGTAGAAGGTTGCTTCGACAAAAATAAACAAACAGGTTTTTTTTGCATTTAAGATAAGATGCGATCTAGTAAGCCATGCTCGTATGTGTGTAAGAGCTATTGAGAGCACACGTGCTGCCTCCTCAGGATTTTTAGCTTTAGTAAAAATTACAGTGTTGTCAGTGTAAAGCTGGACATCCACATGTAAACAAAAATCAGGTAAATCATTAATATACAATGAAAATAAAATGGGACCCAGTATGGACCCTTGGGGGACCCCTACTGGACAACCCATGCAAGAGGAGCTGGCACCGTCCACCACAGTGCATTGTTCTCTGTGTGACAGATATGAGTCAAACCAGTTAATAGTTTGGATAGAAAAATTTCATCAGGACAATTTAGATAGAAGCACCTTCTGGTTGACGGTGTCAAAAGCTCTTTTTAAATCTAGGAATACGGCACGAACACATCCATTTTTATCTAGGTGACATTTGATTTTTTTTCCATGAACGTGGTCAATGCAGTCTCGGTAGAGTGGTGTGGTCGAAACCCAAACTTCATGGGATGTAAAGGAGTTTGGCTATTGCCGAGGAATTCAATGGTTCGTTTGAAAATCCATTTTTCAATTATTTTGGAAGTAGTAGGTAAGATGCTGATTATCAATATGGCACAGATAAATAATGTCTCAATACAGATCAATAATGTATCAGCACAGATCAATGATGTATAAATACAGATCAATAATGTATCAGCACAGATCAATAATTTATCAATACAGATCAATAATGCATGAATACAGATCAATAATGTATCAGCATAGATCAATAATGTATCACTACAGATCAATAATGCTTGAATACAGATCAATAATTTATCAGCATAGATCAATAATTTATCAATACAGATCAATAATGTATCAGCATAGATCAATAATGTATCACTACAGATCAATAATGCTTGAATACAGATCAATAATGTATCAATACAGATCAATAATGCATGAATACAGATCAATAATGTATCAGCACAGATCAATAATTTATCAATACAGATCAATAATGCATGAATACAGATCAATAATTTATCAGCATAGATCAATAATTTATCAATACAGATCAATAATGTATCAATACAGATCAATAATGCATGAATACAGATCAATAATGTATCAATACAGATCAATAATGCATGAATACAGATCAATAATGCATGAATACAGATCAATAATGTATCAGCACAGATCAATAATGTATCAATACAGATCAATAATGTATCAGCACAGATCAATAATGTATGAATACAGATCAATAATGTGCCAGCACAGATCAGTAATGTATCAATGCAGATCAGTAATGTATCAATACAGATCAATAATGTATGAATACAGATCAATATTGTATCAGCACAGATCAATAATGTATGAATACAGATCAATAATGTATCAGCACAGATCAATAATGTATGAATACAGATCAATAATGTATGAATACAGATCAATAATGTGTCAGCACAGATCAATAATGTATCAATACAGATCAATAATGTATCAGCACAGATCAATAATGTATCAGCACAGATCAATAATGTGTCAGCACAGATCAATAATGTATCAATAATGTATTTTATTGACAGAGTTTCTTCAGTGAGCTGCAGCAGAACGCTGAGTACAGGTCAGTCTTACTGCTCCGCCTTCATCACCTCCTCCTCTTCCATCACCTCCTCCTCTTCCATCATCACCTCCTCCTCCTCCATCACCTCCTCCTCTTCCATCATCACCTCCTCCTTCATCACCTCCTCCTTCATCACCTCCTCCTCCTCCATCACCTCCTCTTCCATCATCACCTCCTCCTCCTCCATCACCTCCTCCTCCTCCTCCTTCATCACCTCCTCCTCCTCCATCACATCCTCTTCCATCATCACCTCCTCCTTCATCACCTCCTCCTCTTACATCATCACCTCCTCCTTCATCACCTCCTCCTCCTCCATCACTTCCTCCTGTCACTTCCTCCTGCTGCTCTCTCTTTACTCCCTCTCCTCCTCCTCCTTCAGTTCAGTGTCAGTGAAGGAGGTTGTCAGTCTCACATTTAGAGACAGTCAGTAAAACCAGTATGAAACCAGTATAGAACCAGTATAAAAACAGTATAGAACCAGTAGAACCAGTATAGAATCAGTATAGATCCAGCATAGAATCAGTATAGAACCAGAATAGAACCAGTATAGAACCAGAATAGAACTAGCATAGAATCAGTATAGAACCAGCATAGAATCAGTATAGAACCAGAATAGAACCAGTATAGAACCAGTAGAACCAGTATAGAATCAGTATAGATCCAGCATAGAATCAGTATAGAACCAGAATAGAACCAGTATAGAACCAGAATAGAACTAGCATAGAATCAGTATAGAACCAGTATAGAACCAGAATAGAACCAGTATAGAACCAGAATAGAACTAGCATAGAATCAGCATAGAACCAGTATAGAACCAGCATAGAATCAGTATAGAACCAGTAGAACCAGTATAGAATCAGTATAGATCCAGCATAGAATCAGTATAGAACCAGAATAGAACCAGTATAGAACCAGAATAGAACCAGCATAGAACCAGCATAGAACCAGTATAGAACCAGAATAGAACCAGTATAGAACCAGAATAGAACTAGCATAGAATCAGCATAGAACCAGTATAGAACCAGCATAGAACCAGTATAGAACCAGAATAGAACTAGCATAGAATCAGTATAGAACCAGTATAGAACCAGCATAGAACCAGTATAGAACCAGAATAGAACTAGCATAGAATCAGTATAGAACCAGTATAGAACCAGCATAGAACCAGTATAGAACCAGAATAGAACTAGCATAGAATCAGTATAGAACCAGTATAGAACCAGCATAGAACCAGTATAGAACCAGAATAGAACTAGCATAGAATCAGTATAGAACCAGTATAGAACCAGCATAGAACCAGTATAGAACCAGAATAGAACTAGCATAGAATCAGTATAGAACCAGTAGAACCAGCATAGAACCAGCATAGAATCAGTATAGAACCAGTAGAACCAGTATAGAACCAGTAGAACCAGCATAGAACCAGTATAGAACCAGCATAGAACCAGTATAGAACCAGTAGAACCAGCATAGAATCAATATAGAACCAGTAGAACCAGCATAGAATCAGTATAGAGCCAGTAGAACCAGTATAGAACCAGAATAGAACTAGCATAGAATCAGTATAGAACCAGTAGAACCAGCATAGAACCAGCATAGAATCAGTATAGAACCAGTAGAACCAGCATAGAACCAGCATAGAATCAGTATAGAACCAGTAGAACCAGCATAGAACCAGCAGAACTAGAATAGGACAAGTATAGGAACAGCAGGATTGTGGGTCGAATCTCTTGGACCAATCAGCTCTCTCTGTTTCCAGGTCGTGGCTTCCTACCCCGCCCCCGGCCCCTCCCTCTTCTGTTAGTGACAGGTGGAGGTTACCTTGGTTACCAGCACTACAGGAGGAAGAGCCAGCAGGATGAAGAGGCTCCGCCCCACCTGGCCACGCCCACACAGGTAGGAGACCCTATCTCTATCCTACCCGTCCTCCTCCTTCCTCTTCGCCCTCCTCCTCCTCCTCCTCTTTATCTTCCTCCTCTTCATCTTCCTCTTCATTTCTCGTGGAAGTGTGTGTGTCGGGGCACTCCAGCGTGTGCGACCCACGACAGTTTCCACCGTCTTTTACTGTTTTTAAATCTGTCTTTTAACGTTCAGTGTGCGTGGAAAAGTGCGGAGGACCGATATGTGGATTTTGCATTCTTCTTCATCGTGGCGCTAGTCTGTAGCGCCTGTGAAGGAGAGAAACCGGTTCTCCAAGATGGCGACCGGATCATTATCACCAGAGAGCGCCGTCTGTCTCTTAGTTTCTGTGTGATGAGGTCCCAACTAATATTCCAGTGGAGATCTTCGTCCCTTTCCTGCGGGACAATAGATCTCCACGCTGATCCTCATGGCGGAAGAAAGGAAGGAGAGGCAGTATTCACCAGAAAATAAAAAAACTCTGTCTGAATAACAGACGCCAGCTACCCCTGTTGCCTTTGGTCTTCTTGTCAAACACGCAATCTCTAAGGCGCAACGTAGACAAGCTGGAGATCTGGGCACGGCACAAACAGGAAATTACTGAGTGTTGCCTACTCGCCATCACCGAGACGTGGTTTAATGAGATCCTCGCTGGATTTGGCTGTCCCATTAGACTGGACTGGTCCTCAGAGGTGATGGGGAAAAGCTGCGGAGGAGGTGTCTGCTTCTATGTAAGTCAAAGGTACTGTAATAACATCATTGTGCGCGAGAGGATATGTACCCTGGACATAGAACCACTTTGTGTCTCCTTACGCCCTTTTTATCCACCACGTGAATTCCCCCAACTGTTTTTTACCCTTGTGTACATTCAGCCCTGAGCCAACGCCAGTGCTGCCACTCAGCTGATAGTAGATCTGTCACACAAGCTGGACTCTCTTTCCAGGGGGGCTTGAATCATGTCCAGTTGGACAGAGTCCTAGGGACATTGGAACAATATGTAAATTGCCCCACCACACTAAAAAATTCTACTGTTGATGTGTGTTATGGAAATGTGAGCATCTTTTTATTGTGCTCATATAAACTGTGCTTCAGGCGTCAGGAGGTAGAGGAGAAGACCATCGAGATATGGACACAGGAGAGTATCTCCTCCCTCCAAGCTTGTTTTGATTGTACGGACTGGCAGTGCTTTATTGATGCTTGTGATAACAATATTGATGTACTCACTGCAACTGTTTCATTACTTTTTGGGTGGATTTGGCAATCCGTCCTAAACAGGTGTTTATCTTTCCTAATAACAAACCTTGGGTAACCAAAGATCTTAAATTTGCTATAAACAAAAGGAAGACCTAGGAAGACTAGCGCTGCACCATTTGATAAAAAGGTGCAATTACAATTTGAGTGGACAATTATGTGATTTGTGATTGTGATTCCAATGTAATAAATAAATGGTATCATGAGTCTTGTTGGTTGACTCAGTGTTTCCCTGCATTATATCAGCGGGCACTGACCTGACAGAGTTATTGTTATGGACAGACAGTGTGTTAACGACCATCAACAGACTGAGCACAGTCAAACACGCTGCTCACACAGCAGCGCAGCACGACACTGTACACACAGTGGAGCGAGCCTGTGTTGCGTTCAGGCGTTGTCACGTAAATGACAAATTCCAGCGCCATAGCACAACACAGCAGCATGTCAAGTGGGCCGAGCCCGAGCAAAATTGCTCAGTTTTTCATTTGTTATATAGTTTGTTATGGAGTCCATGATTTCCCCGTGACACTTACAGATGTTTGCGTAACTGTGCTTGGATGTTGTTTTATGAGGCTCTGGTGTCTTTCAGTTGTCTCTTTGTCTTTAACGTTACACGGCTCGTCTTCCTCTCACATGCACTCTTCCTACTTCTCTCTGTGCTGTCTCAAGTGCTGATATAGATTGGTCGTGTTGCCGCCGGACGTGGCGACTTTAACTTTTAAACTTTTACACAGCATGTCTTTCTGTTCAACGTCGCCGTACCTGAATCCAAAGTATCGCCATGTAGTAGACGTTGTGTTTTTTGTGTCTGTGTTGGTCACTGCTGCACACCGGCTGGTCACCTGACCATACGTGCTGCACGCACCAGGATAGCTTGTGGGCGTGATGTCAACAAACTCCACACACTACAGGAGAGGCAGTCACGTTCACAGGCACACACGTAAACATTCATTTACATTAAATCGCAAATCGCAGCCTTTAATGCGGCTATGTAATCGCACAGCCTGACATCGGGATTAGATTAATTGTGCAGCACTATTGGGGACCCTCAGGAGAAAAAGATGGTCTCCAAAGAAGTTAAAGCTGAAATAGCTAAAGCAAAGACCAAGTACAAGGAAAAGCTAGAGAACCAGTACTTAAAGGAAGACCTGAGGTCAGCGTGGCAGGGGATCAAGTCTATGGCCTCCCTCAATCAACAGGATGATAAGATGAGGCAGCTTATTAGTGTAAATGGGGTTGAGGAGGCGGATCTGCCAAATACTTTTCATTTATTCTTCTCACGGTTTGAAAGACATGATTTCAATCAAGATGTCTCCTGGCTGAGGGACTCCCTGGTACCCCACAACGAGATATTGATATCTCAGGAAGTCTTCCTCGTCATCTTCATCTTCCTCCTTCATCTTCATCTTCCTCCTTCTCTTCATCTTCATCTTCATCTTCCTCCTCGTCTTTCTTCTCCACTTCATCTTCCTCTTCCTCCTCCTCCTCCTCTCAGCAGGTCATATAGTCTCTGTCAGGGTTCTGTTTGTTCTGGAGGACTGACGACAGTTCATTTATCAGAGACACCACTCGTCCCACTGCTGTCCAACAGAGGACAGGCTAGTGACGGGTTCTCTCCAACAGAGGACAGGTTCGCTACGGGTTCTGTCCAACAGAGAACAGGTTAGCAACGGGTTCTGTCCAACAGAGGACAGGTTCGCTACGGGTTCTGTCCAACAGAGAACAGGTTAGCAATGGCTTCTGTCCAACAGAGAACAGGTTAGCAACGGCTTCTGTCCAACAGAGGACAGGCTAGTGACGGGTGCTGTCCAACAGAGGACCGGTTTAGCAACAGGTTCCCTCCAACAGAGGACAGGTTAGAGAAGGGTTCTGTCCAACAGAGGACAGGTTAGAGACGGGTTCTGTCCAACAGAGGACAGGCTAGAGACAGGTTCTGTCCAACAGAGGGCAGGCTAGAGATGGGTTCTGTCCAGCAGAGGACAGATTAGAGATGGGTTCTGTCCAACAGAGGACAGGCTAGAGACGGGTTCTGACCAACAGAGGACAGGCTAAAGACGGGTTCTGTCTGAAAGAGGACAGATTAGAGATGGGTTCTGTCCAACAGAGGACAGGCTAGAGACGGGTTCTGTCCAACAGAGGACAGGCTAGAGATGGGTTCTGACCAATAGAGGACAGGCTAGAGACGTGTTCTGTCCAACAGAGGACAGGCTAAAGACGGGTTCTGTCCAACAGAGAACAGGTTAGAGATGGGTTCTGACGAACAGAGGACAGGTTAGAGACGGGTTCTGTCAAACAGAGGACAGGTTAGAGACGGGTTCTGGATCCAGCCCTCAGAGGGCCGATGGTTCCAGCCTTCAGAGGGCTGATGGTTCCAGCCTTCAGAGGGCTGACGGTTCTGGATCCAGCCTTCAGAGAGCCAATGGTTCTGGATCCAGCCTTCAGAGGGCTGACGGTTCTGGATCCAGCCCTCAGAGGGCCGATGGTTCCAGCCTTCAGAGGGCTGATGGTTCCAGCCTTCAGAGGGCTGACGGTTCTGGATCCAGCCTTCAGAGAGCCAATGGTTCTGGATCCAGCCTTCAGAGGGCTGACGGTTCTGGATCCAGCCCTCAGAGGGCCGATGGTTCCAGCCTTCAGAGGGCTGATGGTTCCAGCCTTCAGAGGGCTGACGGTTCTGGATCCAGCCTTCAGAGGGCTGATGGTTCTGGATCCAGCCTTCAGAGGGCTGACGGTTCTGGATCCAGCCTTCAGAGGGCTGATGGTTCTGGATCCAGCCTTCAGAGAGCCAATGGTTCTGGATCCAGCCCTCAGAAGGCTCATGGTTCTGGATTCGTTAGCTTCAGGTGTCAGAGTCTGATGGTTCACTGGGTGAAAGGTGACACTGATGTCACAGTGATGATGTCACACTGCCAGGTCACTCTGACTCAGGCCCCTCCCCCTCAGCTCACTGACTCATCTGCCTCCTGATTGGTGCATTCACTGTGGACGTGGTGTGATGAGTTAATGAGTCACTCTGATTGGACGGAACAAAAACACTTGTTTTTTTTATTTACGTTTTATCTGTCAGTGTGTGTATATATATATATGTGTGTGTGTGTGTGTGTGTGTACATATTTGCTGTCTATATATTTCTGCTCTATAAATACCCACTCTGTGTGTTACAGCCTGTAGCCAACAGTTTCAGTCTGAGAGACACACTGAGTCTGTATAAGACAGAGAGGAGGGGCGAGAGGTGGGGCTCTCACTATAAGCCCCTCCCCTCCGTATAAACTCCTCCCCTTCATCTGTCAGTCAGTCAGTTCTTCTTCTGTCCTCTCAGTGGACACACTCTCTCCTGTCTCGTCTTCTCTGGTCACACTTGGACATCAGCATGTGTCTTCGTCTGTCTCCATCTGTGGCGTCCCCAGCCACGTCTTCATGGTAAGGTTCTTCCCTCGTCACCGTGGCGGCGAGCGTCGTGAGCGTGACCTGCTGCGGCAGGTGAGGCGCCAGGGGCGCACGGCTGACGGGGAGAAAGAGAGCGAGAAAGGTGGAGGAAGAGGAGAAGGAGAAAGAGGAGGAAGAGGAGGTGGGGTGAGGACAAGAACGTCGGCACGATTCAGGTGGGAGAGGAAGAAAAGAAAAAAGAGGGCTGACTGTAGTTTAAAATAAAAATAACAGGAAACTGAAAACAAACAAAAACACAAATATAGATGATTAAATATTAAAATATGTTTGTTTTTATTTACAGACACATAGAACAGCTCAAAGATAAACAAAGTTCAGATGTTCATCTGTAAAATGTTTCACTTTAAATAAACTAAAGTTCACGTGAACAAATCTGAGCTCCAAATAATCTACCTCTACCTATTTACTCTTTATATATTTACACTTTATATATTCTGCTCTTTATATATTTACACTTTTTATGTTTGCACTTTATATATTTTACTCTTTATATATTTACACTTTATATATTTTACTCTTTATATATTTTGCTCTTTATATATTTACACTTTTTATGTTTGCACTTTATATATTTTACTCTTTATATATTTACACTTTATATATTTTACTCTTTATATATTTTGCTCTTTATATATTTACACTTTTTATGTTTACACTTTATATATTTTGCTCTTTATATATTTACACTTTTTATGTTTACACTTTATATATTTTACTCTTTATATATTTACACTTTATATATTTTACTCTTTATATATTTTGCTCTTTATATATTTAGTCTTTATATATTTACACTTTATATATTTTGCTCTTTATATGTTTACACTTTATATATTTACACTTTATATATTTTGCTCTTTATATATTTACTCTATATATTTACACTTTATATATTTTGCTCTTTATATATTTACACTTTTTATGTTTACACTTTATATATTTTACTCTATATATTTACACTTTATATATTTTACTCTTTATATATTTACACTTTTTATGTTTACACTTTATATATTTTGCTCTTTATATATTTACACTTTTTATGTTTACACTTTATATATTTTACTCTTTATATATTTACACTTTATATATTTTACTCTTTATATATTTTGCTCTTTATATATTTACACTTTATATATTTTGTTCTTTATATATTTACACTTTATATATTTTACTCTTTATATATTTTGCTCTTTATATATTTACTCTATATATTTACACTTTTTACACTTTTTATATTTATTCTTTATATATTTACACTTTATATATTTATTCTTTATGTATTTACATTTTATATATTTTGCTCTTTATATATTTACTCTTTATATATTTACACTTTATATATTTACTCTTTAAATACAGATAAAATGACTGAAACGGACAAGTTACAGGAGATTACTGTGTGTGTGTGTGTGTGTGTGTGGTTTCTATGGCAAGAGATAGTTTAGCAGGTCAGCTATTTTAGCTGTAGGCTAGCTTAGCTCGTGTTAGCCTCTTTCCAGTTGATCCGGTGATAACCTGCTAACCCACTTTCACACACACACACACACACACACAGTGTGTATACATGTGTGTATACCCACATTACTGTGCACAGGCTATTTTTCTTTGTTTCTCCCAAACAGTCAACAACAACAACATCATATGGATGTCGTAACAGAACCAGTGATCATCATCAGAGCAGTCATGATCCATCCGGCGAGATCGTTCATTCCTCTACACGTTAACGCTCAGGTGGAGTGTTGGCTCCAGGGGGCGGGGCTTAAAGGTGTCGTCCTGCGTTTGTCTTTGTTGTTTCTTTGAACGTCACTAAAATGATCCAACACTGTAAAAACACTGATTATCGTCAGAGCTGCACATTTCTGACGGTTCTTGAACACATCATGTGTGACAAACAAACCAACAACAACAACAACAACAACAATAACATCTGATTTCATTATCATTTAACATCACAATCAGTTTGTCTCAGAGGCTTTAGAGCAGAGGATGACCCTCTGCCCTCCTGTCCCTCTGTCCTCCTGTCCTTTTCTCCTCTGTCCCTCTGTCCTCCTGTCCTGTCACTCTGTCCTCCTGTCCTTTGTCCCTCTGTCCAACTGTCTCTGTGTCCTCCATCCCTCAATCCTTCTGTCCCTCTGTCCTCCTGTCCTCTGTCCCTCTGTCCTCTTGTCCTTCTGTCTATCTGTCCTCTTGTCCTCTGTCTTTCTGTTCCTCTGTTCTCTGTCCTCCTGTTCCTCTGTCCTACTGTCCTCTTGTCCTCTATCCCTCTGCCCTCTATCGCTCTGCCCTCCTGTCCTCTTGCCCTCTGTCTTTCTGTCCCTCTGTCCTCCTGTCCTCTGTCCTCTATCCCTCTGCCCTCTATCCTCCTGTCCTCTTGTCCTCTGTCTTTTTGTCCCTCTGTTCTCTGTCCTCTATCCCTCTGTCCTCCTGTCCTTTGTCCCTCTGTCTTTATTGTTTTTTTATTATTAAGAGAAAAAAATATTAACATAATTTATATTTGTGCATCAGAAATTATTAATAAACTAAATTTATTAATTTCAAATTTTATTTTGCAGAAGAAACTGTTTTTATAGAGAAAATCATTTTTCTATAAATCACAGGACACGAGTCCTGAATTTAATCTGACACTGATCAAACTACACATACTGTAAACATATACTCACCAAACACACATCTATATACTCACCAAGTCCACATCTATATACTCACCAAACACACATCTGTATACTCGCCAAATACACATCTGTATACTCACCAAACACACATCTATATACTCACAAAATACACATCTATATACTCACCAAACACACATCTGTATACTCACCAAATACACATCTATATACTCACAAAACACACATCTATATACTCACCAAACACACATCTGTATACTCACCAAATACACATCTGTATACTCACCAAACACACATCTGTATACTCACCAAATACACATTTGTATACTCACCAAACACACATCTGTATACTCACCAAATACACATCTATATACTCACCAAGTCCACATCTATATACTCACCAAACACACATCTGTATACTCACCAAACACACATCTGTATACTCGCCAAATACACATTTGTATACTCACCAAACACACATCTGTATACTCACCAAACACACATCTGTATACTCGCCAAATACACATCTATATACTCACCAAACACACATCTGTATACTCGCCAAATACACATCTGTATACTCACCAAACACACATCTATATACTCACAAAATACACATCTATATACTCACAAAACACACATCTATATACTCACCAAACACACATCTGTATACTCACCAAATACACATCTGTATACTCACCAAATACACATCTGTATACTCACCAAATACACATTTGTATACTCACCAAACACACATCTGTATACTCACCAAATACACATCTATATACTCACAAAATACACATCTGTATACTCACCAAATACACATCTATATACTCACCAAACACTCATCTGTATACTCACCAAATACACATTTGTATACTCACCAAACACACATCTGTATACTCACCAAATACACATCTGTATACTCACCAAACACACATCTGTATACTCACCAAACACACATCTATATATTCACCAAACACACATCTGTATACTCACAAAATACACATCTGTATACTCACCAAACACACATCTATATACTAACAAAATACACATCTATATACTCACCAAATACATATCTATATACACACTAAATGCACATCTATATACACACTAAATACACATCTATATACACACTAAATGCACATCTATATACACACTAAATACATCTATGTACACACTAAATACACATCTATATACACACTAAATGCACATTTATATACACACCAAATACATTTATGTACACTAAATACACATCTATATACACACTAAATGCACATTTATATACACACCAAATACATTTATATACACACTAAATACACATCTATATACACACTAAATGCACATCTATATACACACTAAATACACATCTATATGCTCACCAAATACATTTATGTACACACTAAATACACATCTATATACACACCAAATACACATCCTTCAGACTTCCGCGTTGAGTGGACGCTGGCGCGTCTTGCTGCCGCTGCTCAGAGGTACATCCACCGCGGGTCTCGGCGGGGATTCCACTACGGCAGTTCCAAGGGGATTGCCTCCTTTTGGTCCTCCACTCAGCGCCCACCCAGAAACACCGGCCGGTCTGTGGACCACAGTGTGTTAGCCGGCCTGGCTAGGTTGGCTAGCGCTCCCCACAACAACAACACCGGCGTCAGCTTCGGTCTGCTGAACATCCGATCCCTCACTGGCAAGGGACATCTTATCCAGGATCTCCTTAACGACCGTAAGCTTGATTTTCTTTGCTTAAACGAGACGTGGCAAGTTCCTGGTGACTATTCCCAGTTGAATGACTCTACTCCGGTGGGGTTTGTTTTTATCTGCAAACCTCGTGGCTCGGGTCGCGGGGGAGGTCTCGCGATACTCTACCGCGAGAAGTGGAAGGTCCTTCCTGTTTCTGTGCCTCCTCTCTCCTCACTGGAATGCCTTGTCTGTCAGATCCCCGGACCCACCCCCACAATCATTGTCACAGTTTACCGTCCCCCCAAGCCTCACAGTGACTTTTTAAATGAATTCTCCGCCCTCCTTACCCATTTCTCCACTTTCTCACCCAATATAATTCTGCTAGGAGATTTCAATATCCACATGGACAATACTGCTCTTCCCTTCACCATGGATTTCTCATCACTACTTGACAGCTTTGGTTTCCAACAGTTTGCAGACTTCTCCACACACATAAAAGGTCACACAATTGATTTAATTTGCTGCTCAGGTCTCACCCCCTCCAACTGTACTGCTGACAAACTTCACATTACGGACCATTTCCTCCCCCCTTTAACGTCACTCTCCAGCTCTCCATCTCCAAACCTCTCATCTCATACCGCAGTATTAAGGACATTAACGTGGACTCCCTCTTCTCCTGCATCATCACCACCCAGACTCCAGACCCCACTTCCACCCCCGATGATCTCATCACACAGTACAATAATGGACTCTCCAATGTACTCAACACACTTGCTCCTGTCAAATCCCGCTCTGTCTCCTTTACCCGGTCTGCCCCCTGGTTCACCCCACATCTTCGTTCCATGAAATCCCAAAATCGACAGCTTGAAAGAGTCTTCAGGAAAGCCGGTCTCAATATCCACAAAGACATTTACTTAGCTCAGTTAACTCTCTATAAAGACTCCATTTCTCATGCGAAATCTCAATACTACTCTGGACTCATCTGCTCAAATGCTGGAAACACCAAGACTCTCTTCTCCGTTTATAACAGAATCATTCAACCCCCAGACTCCCTACTCCTCCACATGTACTCCTCAGACACCTGTGAGTCCCTCCTCCAGTTTTTCAATGACAAAATCAATAAAGTTCACCAGCACTTGGGCTCCACTTCCTCACCACTCCCCTCCTCTGAACTCCTCCCTCCTTATCAACCATTCTCCACCTTCGAATTCCCTCATCCCTCAGTTATCTCTGACCTCATCAGAAAGTCCAAACTTTCATTCTCCCAGCTAGACCCCCTCCCCACTCCTCTGGTCAAATCCTGCCTCCCCTCTGCTCCCCTTCATCTCAGCCATTATCTACTCCTCACTGTCCACTGGAACTGTTCCCACCCCTTTCAAAACCGCAGCCGTCAGTCCCATCCTGAAAAAACCTGGTTCAGACCCCAACGATTTCAATAACTTCCGCCCCATTTCTCACCTCCCCTTCTTTTCCAAAATTCTTGAAAAAACTGTTGCCTCTCAACTCCACTCCCATCTCACCCATAACAGCCTCTATGAACAGTTCTAGTCCGGCGTCCGTCCCCTCCATAGCACAGAAACAGCCCTCATCAAGATCACCAATGACCTCCTCATGGCAGCTGACTCCGGTTTAATCTCCATTCTCATCCTCCTCGATCTGAGTGCGGCCTTCGACACTATTTCTCACCCAGTCCTCCTCCATAGACTCTCCTCCATAGGTATCACTCACACACTCCCTTCACTGGTTTCACTCTTTTTTTTTAGATTTTTTTGGGCATTTTTAGCTTTTATTTGATAGGACAGACAAGCGTGAAAGGGGGAGAGAGAGATGGAGTGACATGCAGCAAAGGGCCACAGGCTGGATTCGAACCCAGGCCGCTGTGGCAACAGCCTTGTACATGGGGCGCCTGCTCTACCACTAAGCCACCGACGCCCCCACTGGTTTCACTCTTACCTCAGTAGCTGCACTCAGTTCATCCAACTCAAATCCTTCACTTCACAGCCCTCCCCCGTCACTTCAGGTGTGACCCATGGTTCCGTCCTGGGGCCCCCCCTCTTCATTATCTATCTCCTCCCACTTGGCAATATTTTTCGCAAATTTGGTATTCACTTTCACTGCTTCGCGGATGACACCCAGCTCTAGCTATCCAGTAAACCCGACACCTCTCTTCCACCCTCCTCCCTCACCCACTGCCTCTCAGAAATTAAATCCTGGTTCACCTCCAACTTCCTCAAACTCAACTCTGATAAAACAGAACTCCTTCTGGTCGGTACCAAATCCACTTTATCCAAAACTGACAGTTTCTCCCTCACTATTGACAGTTCCACAGTGTCCCCCTCCCCTCAAGTTAAGAGTCTGGGTGTCATGCTCGACAGCTCACTGTCTTTCCACTCACACATCAATAACATCACCCGGTCTGCATATTTCCACCTACAAAACATTAACCGTCTCCGCCCCTCCCTCATCCCTCACACCACGGCTATCCTGGTCCACAGCCTCGTCACCTCCCGCATTGATTATTGTAACTCACTCCTCCTTGGTGCCCCTCACAAATCCCTCCTTAAGCTTCAACTGGTCCAAAACTCTGCAGCCCGCATTATTACCAGATCCCCCTCCTTTCACCACATCACCCCTGTCCTCCAGCAGCTTCACTGGCTTCCAGTCAAATTCACAATCCATTACAAAATCCTTCTGTATACTTTCAAGGGCATTCACAACCTCGCCCCCCCCCCCCCACCTGTCTGATCTCCTCCACATCGCCACCCCCTCTCGCTCCCTCAGGTCGTCCTCCTCCCTCCATCTCTCTGTGCCCTCCGCCCGGCTCAGCACCATGGGGAGCAGAGCTTTCAGTCGCTCTGCTCCCAAACTCTGGAACTCTCTCCCCGGACCTCAGAAACATGGACTCTCTACCCCATTTCAAATCATAACTCAAAACCCATCTGTTCCAAATTGCATATTCCCTTTAATTGCCCACATCCATTTTTAGTTTGTGTAACTCTTGTCTGTTGTTTTTATTTATTTTAATTGTGATTTAATTGTGTTTTTAATTCTCTAAGTGTCCTTGAGTGTTGAGAAAGGCGCTTTTTAAATGAAATGTATTATTATTATTATCATTATCTATATACACACCAAATACATCTATATACACACTAAATACACATCTATATACACACCAAATACACATCTATATACACACCAAACACACATCTATATACTCACTAAATACGCATCTATATACACACCAAGTACACATCTATATACACACTAAATACACATCTATATACACATCTATATACACACTAAACACACATCTATATACTCACTAAACACACATCTATATACACACCAAGTACACATCTATATACACACCAAACACACATCTATATACACATCTATATACACACCAAATACACATCTATATACACACCAAATACATCTATATACACATTAAATACACATCTATGTACACATCTATATACACACCAAATACATCTATATACACACCAAACACACATCTATATACACATCTATATACACACCAAACACACATCTATATACACATCTATATACACACTAAACACACATCTATATACACACTAAATACACATCTATATACACATCTATATACACACTAAACACACATCTATATACTCACTAAACACACATCTATATACACACCAAGTACACATCTATATACACACCAAACACACATCTATATACACATCTATATACACACCAAATACATCTATGTACACACTAAGTACACATCTATATACTCACCAAATACATCTATATACACACTAAATACACATCTATATACACACCAAACACACATCTATATACACACTAAGTACACATCTATATACTCACCAAATACACCTATATACACACCAAATACACATCTATATACACATCTATATACACACTAAACACACATCTATATACTCACCAAATACACATCTATACAGACAGAGGGACAGACAGAAGGACAGAATGACAGACAGACAGACAGAAGGACAGAGGGACAGACAGACAGACAGCCAGAGGGATAGACAGAAGGACAGACAGACAGAGGGACAGACAGGGGGACAGGAGGACAGAGGGACAGACAGGCAGACAGACAGAAGGGCAGAGAGACAGACAGAAGGACAGAGGGATAGACAGAAGGACAGACAGACAGAGGGACAGGAGAACAGAGGGACAGACAAGGGGGCAGGAGGACAGAGGGACAGGAGAACAGAGGGACAGAGGAGGACAGAGGGACAGGAGAACAGAGGGACAGACAGGGGGACAGGAGGACAGAGGGACAGACAGGAGGACAGAGGGACAGGAGAACAGAGGGACAGACAGGAGGACAGAGGGACAGACAGAAGGACAGAGGGATAGACAGAAGGACAGACAGACAGAGGGACAGGAGAACAGAGGGACAGACAAGGGGGCAGGAGGACAGAGGGACAGGAGAACAGAGGGACAGACAGGAGGACAGAGGGACAGGAGAACAGAGGGACAGACAGGGGGACAGGAGGACAGAGGGACAGACAGGAGGACAGAGGGACAGGAGAACAGAGGGACAGACAGGAGGACAGAGGCACAGGAGAACAGAGGGACAGACAGGGGGACAGGAGGACAGAGGGACAGAGGCAATGCAGGTATTTTGGAGCAAGCCTTAACTCTGCTCTGAAGGCTGTTCTTATCCTTAACAGAGAGAATATTAAAGCATCAGATAAAAGAAAAAGTTCAAAGACTTTCAATGAAAGAACAATAAAAACAACTCAAGATTTTCCCATTGACATTAAAGGAATTCAACTTCCTCAGCAGGTAAATCCTCTGCTGACCTTTCTTGACAATGGACTCTGTGTTCATATTGAACTTCAGTTTACAATCAGACACAGCACCCAGGTGTTTGTAAGACACCACAATCTGAACATTTCCACCATGAATGACACTGACCTGATGATCACTGTGAAACCTAAAGTCAATTATCATGTCATTGGTTTTAGAAACATTTAAATCGAGCTAACTGCCATCTCACCATTTCACAAAATCCTGTAATGCAGGACCATGATCACTGTCAGAGCGCTGCAGTAAAGATAAGAGGACAGTGTCATCAGAAAGCTTCACCAGATGCCTGTTGACTTGAGAAGATCTGCAGCTGTCAGTATACAGAATAAATAATAAATAAGAGAGGTGACAACACACAACCTTGAGGAGAGCCAGTGGTAAAAATGGACATGTTAACCATTTGTCCATTGACAAAGACCTGCTGGACCCTCTCAGTGAGAAAATTTAAAATCAGAATGAGAAGCTGGTGTGGAGATTAAAGTAAGAGTCAAGTCTCTCAATTAAAATGTGAGGCTGCATTTTATTGAAAGCAGAAGAAAAATCTGCAAATACAAGTCTTGCATGAGCTAGTGTTTGTGCAGAGTGTTCAAAATAAAAAGCTTAGCGTCCTCCACACTTTTACCTGGCTGGTAAGTGATTTGCAGAGGATCCAGTTTTCCTGCTACAGAACACACAACAAAGTTCTTTATAATTTTCTCAAAATTTTTCATTACCAGTGAAGTAAGCGCCACTGGTCTGAAGTCTTTCAGTTCTTTTGAATCCTTTGACATGGGGACAGGTATGACGGTTGACGTCTTCCAGATTGTGGGAATCTGACCCAGATCAGCACACATCTGGAAGAGTCTAGAGAACACCCCACTGAGCTGATCAGCACAGTGAATGAGATGTATGATGAGACCGTGTCACAGACATCATTCATGTCATCACTACATGCATCAAAGAAACATTCCCAGTTTGACCACTTGGAGCAGGCCTGAAGAGAGGAGATATTCTCCGCAGACCAGCATTTCACTGATTTCTCCACGTGGGAGCTGCCTGAAGGCAGATGTGTACAGAGGCATCACATACACACTGTTGTGGTAGGAAGATCCCAAAGATGGCAGCAATCTGTAAGCAGGCTCACACAGCCATAACACAGGTCTAAGGTAGAGTTCCTCTGTGTGGTGGCACAGGTCACATACTGTTCATAAGTCCTCAGAATATTGTTCAAACAGCAGTAATTAAAATCACAGAGGACGAATTTCGGAGCATCCGGGCATATGGCGTCAAGACGGCTTGTTATGTCAGCAATCAGCTGAGCAGCAGCTGATGTGTTAGCACGAGGGTGGATGTAAACAATGGTGAAGAACAGTTACTGAAACTCTTGAGGCAAGTAAAAAGGCCGGAGTGAGATGGTCAAAAGTTCAATGTCAGGGGTACAAATCTTCTCCCGAATCACGACAGTGTGACATAGCAGCACACACCACCTCCCCGTCGCGTGTTGGTGATCTCCGGTGACCGGTCCAGTCAGAGCGGAATGCCGAACCCACTAAATGACAGATCCTTGTCCCAGTCTGAATCACTTAGCCAGGTCTTGGTGAAGGCCGGTAAACAGGTAACCCTCACTTTGTGTTTAAATTTGGCCCAGGCCTCCAGCTCATGCAACTTGTTGTAGAGAGACTGTGCATTACAGAGCAGAATCAATGGAAGAGCAGGTAGCTTGCGGCAGTCATGAAGGCTCATATTCTTGAGTCTCCGACGAATTCCACCTCTTTTCTGACAAGTGGGTTTGGCTCTAGCATCGGTTCTGCTGAGCTGCAACAAAATATTCACTGGCACAACACTGTTACTTGTCTGAAGTTACAAGAGAAACTCCCGAGAGCATGTAATCCTGCCGTCATTTTTACTCATTACCTTCATGGCTGTTTTCACTAATTTCTCCAATTTTGATTTGAACTGTTCAGTGAGAGAACCAAACCAGGCAGCGATCCCATATCTGATCAGACTTTCCAGTACAGCATTATAAAAAACACCCAAGCAGAGATACAGTCCATGTTGACGAGCCAACGAGGTTAAGACAACATGACATGCAATCGATGGACCGGAGTAAACATTTCATTTCATTTCATTTATTTATTCATTCCAATCTGAATGACTGGAAAGGAGCAGGATGAAGTAACCTTAAAATACCTGCCCCTTTCTTAAGGCATATAACTGCTTACATCAGAGAAGTTGCCATTAAAGAAACAAACAAATTCACAAAGTTTACAGCAGCGTGGGCACTCGCGCCCGGGTCGCCAGCAGAGCAGCGCCACTGGAAACACAAGATGTGTGATACACATATACACACCACATACACACATACACATATACAGTATACATGTTTGTACAAACAGTATGTTTGTCTATATATACACACATATCTATATACACATATATATCTATATATATAGATATATATGTATGTATATATATATACATACAGTACAGGCCAAAAGTTTGGACACACCTTCTCATTCAATGCGTTTTCTTTATTTTCATGACTATTTACATTGTAGATTCTCACTGAAGGCATCAAAACTATGAATGAACACATGTGGAGTTATGTACTTAACAAAAAAAGGTGAAATAACTGAAAACATGTTTTATATTCTAGTTTCTTCAAAATAGCCACCCTTTGCTCTGATTACTGCTTTGCACACTCTTGGCATTCTCTCCATGAGCTTCAAGAGCTAGTCACCTGAAATGGTTTTCCAACAGTCTTGAAGGAGTTCCCAGAGGTGTTTAGCACTTGTTGGCCCCTTTGCCTTCACTCTGCGGTCCAGCTCACCCCAAACCATCTCCATTGGGTTCAGGTCCGGTGACTGTGGAGGCCAGGTCATCTGCCGCAGCACTCCATCACTCTCCTTCTTGGTCAAATAGCCCTTACACAGCCTGGAGGTGTGTTTGGGGTCATTGTCCTGTTGAAAAATAAATGATCGTCCAACTAAACGCAAACCGGATGGGATGGCATGTCGCTGCAGGATGCTGTGGTAGCCATGCTGGTTCAGTGTGCCTTCAATTTTGAATAAATCCCCAACAGTGTCACCAGCAAAACACCCCCACACCATCACACCTCCTCCTCCATGCTTCACAGTGGGAACCAGGCATGTGGAATCCATCCGTTCACCTTTTCTGCGTCTCACAAAGACACGGCGGTTGGAACCAAAGAGCTCAAATTTGGACTCATCAGACCAAAGCACAGATTTCCACTGGTATAATGTCCATTCCTTGTGTTTCTTGGCCCAAACAAATCTCTTCTGTTTGTTGCCTCTCCTTAGCAGTGGTTTCCTAGCAGCTATTTGACCATGAAGGCCTGATTCGCGCAGTCTCCTCTTAACAGTTGTTCTAGAGATGGGTCTGCTGCTAGAACTCTGTGTGGCATTCATCTGGTCTCTGATCTGAGCTGCTGTTAACTTGTGATTTCTGAGGCTGGTGACTCGGATGAACTTATCCTCAGAAGCAGAGGTGACTCTTGGTCTTCCTTTCCTGGGTCGGTCCTCATGTGTGCCAGTTTCGTTGTAGCGCTTGATGGTTTTTGCGACTCCACTTGGGGACACATTTAAAGTTTTTGCAATTTTCCGGACTGACTGACCTTCATTTCTTAAAGTAATGATGGCCACTCGTTTCTCTTTAGTTAGCTGATTGGTTGTTGCCATAATATGAATTTTAACAGTTGTCCAATAGGGCTGTCGGCTGTGTATTAACCTGACTTCTGCACAACACAACTGATGGTCCCAACCCCATTGATAAAGCAAGAAATTCCACTAATTAACCCTGATAAGGCACACCTGTGAAGTGGAAACCATTTCAGGTGACTACCTCTTGAAGCTCATGGAGAGAATGCCAAGAGTGTAGCAAAGCAGTAATCAGAGCAAAGGGTGGCTATTTTGAAGAAACTAGAATATAAAACATGTTTTCAGTTATTTCACCTTTTTTTGTTAAGTACATAACTCCACATGTGTTCATTCATAGTTTTGATGCCTTCAGTGAGAATCTACAATGTAAATAGTCATGAAAATAAAGAAAACGCATTGAATGAGAAGGTGTGTCCAAACTTTGGCCTGTACTGTGTGTGTGTATATACATATATATGTATATACAGTGGTGGTAAAAAGTTTTCAGACACCCCATGCATTTGTGAAATATTGCATTAAGAATCACTCGTCTTCAAGTGCAATTTCTTTTAGTACAGTCACAGCCAAAATACTAAATAAATCCTAAAAAAGCCATTAAAAACTTCAAATTGATTGGTTCCATAAAAATACATAAGAAATTTTGAGTATTGGGTCATTTTGGTACCAGTGATGAAGGTCATTCTTTTTATTAAAAGACACAATTTTTGTTGCCAAGCTTCGTGTCTACATAAAGCCAGCACATTTGAAAGTTCTTCAGACACAAAAATGGCTAAAACAAGGAACCTAACGCAGGAAACACGCCTGAAGATAAAGATTCTCAGCCAGGAAGGGTACAGCTGCCGCCAGATAGCCAGGAAGTGCAGATGCAGTCCTTCAGCAGGTGGATACACTCTGCAGAAATACAGACGAACCAACAGCTTGGAAGACAAACCAAGATCTGGGCGTCTAAGGGTTTCTTCAGCAAGAAATGACCGCATCCTGATCCGCATGTGCAGGCAAAACCGCCGAATGACATCACAGGAGCTTCAGCAGCAGTGGTCAAACCAAACTGGTGTCCAGTGTTCCACCCGCACTGTACGTGGCCGACTTTTAGATCACGGCTTAAGGTCCTACAAGGCTATCAAGAAGCCCCTGATCAATGAGAGACAGAGGTTAGCCGGCGTCGTTGGGCCCAGGCACACAAGAACTGGACAGCCAGGAACTGGAAGAAGATTTTGTGGTCAGATGAGTCCAGTTTCCAGCTTTATCTTCCTCCTACTAATGTGAGTCAGAAGGTCAGGCGAAGCATTATCTCCAGCATGTACAGTACCTACTGTCAAGCATGGTGGAGGCAGTATCATGGTTTGGGGATGCATGAGTGCTGCTGGTGTTGGTCATCTCACTGTCTGTGATGGCACATTGAACTCTACCAAGTATTGTACCATTCTCCAAACCCACATGCTCCCTTCTGCGCGTGCACTGTTCCGTCGAGGTAAAAACTGGATGTTTCAACAAGATAATGCCCCTTGCCACACATCCAAGGCCAGTAGAACTTGGCTGCAGGAGCACAGTATCCAGGTCTTAGAGTGGCCAGCTCAATCCCCGGACATGAGCCCCATTGAAAATCTGTGGTGGATTATCAAAAGGTCTGTTTCAAAGCATAAACCAAAGAATTTAGAAGAATTAAAAGCAGTAATTCAAGAAGAATGGGACAGGATTACCCCTCAACAGTGTGAAAGGCTCGTGGGGAACATGCCAGACAGGATTAGAGCTCTACTACGTGCCAATGGCAGGACTACTAAATATTAATTTGATGATGTGATGGTTTATTTATTTTTTGTTCAGTTTTGAACACATTCTCTGTTATTCGTTGACTCTGATACCGACAATGTTGAGAACTGACATACTGAAACTGTCAAGAATTTAGTTTTGTTAGTTTTTCTTGTAAACAATAAACAAAAAAATATAATTTGTGTTTGTTTGTATCTGTCTAATGCAGCCACACCTTTTGAAACACAAAAAAGATTTTTCCACAAATATTTCATGATAATATTTGAGATTGTGTAAAATTTTAAGGGTGTCCGAAAACTTTTTTCCACCACTGTATATATATATATATATATATGTACACATACGCGTGTGTGTGTGTGTGTGTGTGTGTGTGTGTGTGTGAGTGTGTGAGAGAGTGTGTGTGTGTGTGTGTGTGTATATGTATACACATATACAGATCTCTATATATACCAGTATGTGATGTACATATAAACAGATATGTGTTTATTTTGTGTGGATGTCAGATGACGTCAAGGTGATGATGTCACAGTCCCACTGAACGATATCATGTTTTTCATGTCCGATAAAAAAGTCATTGTTGTAGCAACGCAAACGTACTTTGTATGTTAGCGCGTTAGCATTACTGTTAGCATTCCTACTAGCTCTACTGCAGCTTAGCGTCTGTGTGCTGTGTAAGCGTCTGCTTCTCCTCACTCCACCCTCCATACACACACAAGCCCCACCCCTTCCACATCTGTCCACACCCACCTGTATCTTTCCCTCCTGTGTCTGTTTTCATTTTGTCCTTGCTTCCGGTCATCCCTCCTTTTCCTTTCATCGTTTTTAAAAACACTCATCTTTAATTTGTCTTTTTTACTCACCTGAGGTGTCAGATCAGACTGTCATTGGTGACATGACCTCAGACTGGAGTCATTGGTGACATGACCTCAGACTGGAGTCCTCTGTCACATGACCTCAGACTGGAGTCATTGGTGACATGACCTCAGACTGGAGTCCTCTGTCACATGACCTCAGACTGGAGTCCTCCGTCATGTGACCTCAGACTGGAGTCGTCTGTCACATGACCTCAGACTGGAGTCATCGGTGACATGACCTCAGACTGGAGTCCTCTGTCACGTGACCTCAGACTGGAGTCGTCTGTCACATGACCTCAGACTGGAGTCATCGGTCACCTGACCTCACATGACCTCCTCCTCCTCCTCCTCCTCCCTCTCCTTCTGAGCTGTTGATCTGGAATTTCTCTTCCACACATGTTGAACACATCATGAGGTTGTCTCTGAGTCAGAGGCGTTGTCTGATTGATTGAGGTGATGGTGGTGTCTGGGCGGAGCCTATAGGAGGCGGGATTTGACACCGATGACACAGTGGTCATGTTGCCCTCTGTGATTGGCTCATAAACAACAGAGTTTCTGGACGTTACTTCAGCCTGACTGACAGAAGCTCCTGAATCTCCAGTTTGTTGGCTTTTTTGTGTTAATGTCTCTTTGTCTCCACCCTGGGATGGTTGTTTCCCTTTGGGTCTGTGCGAGTCACATGATGTAAATGTCATCATCATGCCGACTGGCTGGCTGTGAGACAAAGAGCTGCTTTATTCCCTGCTGTCTCACATTTCAGGGACTGGCAAAAAGTCCGTCCAGTGTCCACTCTGACTCAGACATGTGCGGTGTCACGACGGCTCCTCCAGGTGATGTTGACATCATCTCAGGTTTACAGAGCATGTGTGAAACCCCCCCACCCCCACCCCCTCTCATCACGTCTTATTATCATAATCAGGCTCCAGGTGCCTCGTTTGGCTCTTCGACACCGTCTGAGCGTGCTCAGTGGCTGTGTGTCTCGACCTGCCCCTTGGCGTCGTCGGCCAATCACCTTCCTCTGCTACGTCCTGTCAGTGAGTGCTTTGCGGCCGTTGGCCAAACGGGTAAGAGTGTCTACCTGCTGGCATCTGATTGGACAGAGAGAAACAGGAAGTGACAGGAACAGCTGTCTTCTTTTCTCCTTTCCTCATGTCTCAACTCCTCCCTCCTCCTCCTTCTGACTTCTTTTAAGTCTTTATGGTCACCTCTTCAAAACACCTGTAAATAACATCTGTATGAATATAACACTGTCTTTTACCTACTCAGGTACTCTGTACACTATCTGCTCAGGTACACTGTCCTCTACCTGCTCAGGTACACTGTACTCTACCTGCTCAGGTACTCTGTCCTCTACCTGCTCAGGTACACTTTATTCTACCTGCTCAGGTACTCTGTCCTCTACCTGCTCAGGTACTCTGTCCTCTACCTGCTCAGGTACGCTGTCCTCTACCTGCTCAGGTACACTTTATTCTACCTGCTCAGGTACTCTGTACTCTACCTGCTCAGGTACGCTGTCCTCTACCTGCTCAGGTACACTGTACTCTACCTGCTCAGGTACACTGTCCTCTACCTGCTCAGGTACACTGAATAGAATAGAATAGAATAATACGTTATTAATCCTTGCGGAAATTACTTTGTCACTGCAGCAGTGTATCCCACAGGCAACACACAAGACAATAATGATAAAAAGTAATACAGCATAATAGACAAGTAAAAAGGAGCAGCAGCAGGTTAATAGGTACTGTGCATTGGTTACTGAGCATTAAAAAGTCTGATGGCCCCAGGCAGGAAGGACCTCCTGCTACGCTCAGTCCTACACTGGGGTGATATCAGCCTGTGGCTGAAAGTGCTCTGGCTAAACACCTCCAGGTTGTGCAATGGATGAGAGGCATTTTTTAATATACATTTCAGTTTTCTGAGCATCCTTGCCTCAGCCACCTGCTGAATTGAGTCCAGCTCAGCTCCAATGGTAGAGCTTGCCTTCTTTATAAATTTATTGAGCTTGTTCCTATCTCTGGCACTGGTTCCTTCTCCCCAGCACACCACACCAAAGAAAAGTGCACTGGCCACCACAGTCTGATAAAATGTGCTCAGAAGAGGTCTGCAGATATTAAAAGACCTCAGCCTTCTCAAAAAATACAGGCAGCTCTGACTTTTCTTGTACCCTGCCTCCAAGTGTCCAAGTGGCAAGACCAGTCCAGGTTATCATACAGCTGCACTCCCAAATAGAGACAACCTCAACATCTGCACCTTTAATGGTGACTGGGGCTGGAGCAGGCCTCCTCCGGCGATAATCAATGACCATTTCCTTGGTCTTGGAATTGTTCAACTGAAGGTGGTTGATGTCAACAAAGTCGCTAATTGTGCCCCTGTACTCCTCCTCACATCCTCCGTTTACACATCCGACCACCGTTGAGTCATCAGAAAATTTCTGAAGGAAGCAGGCTCCTGTGTTGTATTGGAAGTCAGATGTGTAGACTGAGAACAAGGAGGGAGACAGGACTGTTCCTTGTGGGGCACCAGTGCTACTCAGGAGTTTGCTGGAGACACAGTTCTTCATTCGGACGTATTGTGGTCTACAGGTGAGGTAGTCCATGGTCCAGTCAGCCAGCGCTGATTCCACATTCATTTTCCTCATCTACGCACCAAGCAGCAGTGGCTGGATCGTATTGAAGGCACTTGAGAAATCAAAGTACATGATCTTCACAGTCGCATCGAGGGTGTCCAGGTGGCTGTAGGTCCTCTGCATCATATAGATGAGGGCATCATCCACTCCGATGTTGGGCTGGTATGCGAACTGTAGGGGGTCCATGAACATCCTCACTCTGGGTCTTAAATAGGAGAGGACAAGCCTCTCAAGAGTCTTAATTATATGTGAAATGAGGGCTACTGGCCTGTAATCACTGGAGTCAACAGGGAGTCTCTTCTTAGGGACAGGAACTATGCATGATGTTTTCCATAGAGAGGGGATCTTTTGTTGTTTCAGACTCAGGTTGAAGAGGTGTGACAGGATATCACATAATTGATCGGAGCAGATCCTAACGAGTCTAGGGCCAATTTCGTCGGGACCGGCTGCTTTTCCTATCTTAAGTCTATCTGAGTGAATTCTCTCTTCACCTGTGATGGCTGGAGCGTTATGGATGAGTCACTGATGTGGAGAGACTGATCCAATGAACAGGTATGAACTGAAGGGGACAGGCTACAAGTACAGATGATGGTCTGTGGATACAGTCTGGGGGAGATGATTGTCCCAGAAGAGGGGGGAGCAGGCATCACAGGCAGCTGACAGTTTGAGGAGGCGGTGTCAGATCGGTTAAAGAAGACATAGGCCCTCCCTGAAGGCCTTTTTCTTTTGTTTTATCAAGCCTTTCAGACAGCTAGTGATCCATGGCTTGTTGTTCGGGAAACATTTAATCACTCTACTCGGTACACAAATATCGCCACAGAACTTGATGTAATCTGTGATGCTGTCAGTTAGTCCCTCAGTGTCATCCCTGTGTGCCTCACAGAAGACATCCCAGTCTGTGAGATCTAAATAAGCCTGTAGAGATCCCTCTGCTTCCTGGGACCAGCATTTAACTGTCCTGGTGGTAATAGGTATCCTTTTAACAACGGGGTTGTATGTGGGAGAGAGGTGGACAAGATTGTGGTCAGAACCACCAAGAGGGGGCAGTGCAGTTGATTTATAAGCATCTTTTACATTAGCATAAAAAAGATCAAGTGTCTTATTTCCTCTCATAGGACAGTCCACAAACTGTTTGAAGGTGGGAAGTATGCAGGAGAGGGATGCATGTTTAAAATCCCTGGAGAGGAAAATAAATGAGTCTGGATATCTTGCTTGTATTCTGGCAATAGTCGCGTGAACTATGTCACAAGCCGTATCAGCGTGGGCAGAAGGCGGACTGTAAATGCAATGGCGACGACTACTGTGAACTCCTGTGGCAGGTAGTAAGGTCTTAAACTAACTGCTAAGAGTTCCGTGTTCTTGTTACAAACCTGCTGCTTGAGCGTGCCCTGGTTTACACCACCCGTTGTTGATAAGCAGAGCAAGCCCCCCGTCTTTCCTCTTGCCACTCGCTTTGATATCCCTGTCCGCTCGCAGCGTTAGGAAGTTGCTGGTGTTGGTTTTAGTCTCTGGGATACAGTCCTTGAGCAACGTCTCAGTCAGTCACATCAGACTGCAGTCCCGGTAGATTTTTGGCTTCTGACGAGGGTTTCGAGCTCCTCCATCTTGTTATTCATGGACCAAACATTTCCCATAATAATGGATGGAAGGGCCAGTTTGTAAGACTCCTTCCATATTCTCTTCCTCTGTCTCCTGTTCCGTTTCGCCCCAGCACGTGCCCCCCTGCGTGTCCTCCATAATAGCTCTGTCGGAATGTTGTGACTTGTCCCGATATGTTTGGTGAAAGGAGCCACGTATAGGAGCTCCTGGTGCGAGTAAACAATTGCCGGCTGGCTCCGCTGCTCTTCTTGGAGAATTCCCCCGAATATCAGGCACACTAAAAGTGTTCTGATCAACTCCATTTCCCCTTAACCAGGCCCCTGTGCTCGTCGGAAGCTGTGTGTTTTAACATGAACACTTAAAAACTAAGAACATAAAACACGTCTACAGCATAAAACACACCAAACTCAAGCATACACTGGAGCTACTGTGAGCTGCTCAGGTACTGTGCCGATAAGCCACCTTCATATCAGCATTTGAATGTAAAATAATCAGGAACAAGTGTAGAACCCTGCGGAACCCCATGAGTGTTTCTCAGGTGTGTGAATGGGAGGAGCTTGTTGCTCTGTGTCTGCTGGATGTCACAAAGTTTTAAAGATAAAAACATGTTTCAGCTGAAAAAGGCACTGAAGGTTTCAGACACCAGAACCAGAAACCGTTTGGATGTTATATGTTTAGTACAGTAGAGTCTGACAGTAGATGTTAACAACAGAGTTACAATTGTCTGGTTGAATTTTCGTCTGTGAAGAGGTAATAAGTGAGACATTCACCAGGAAACACTGAGCAGGAAATAGATCAGATTTAATCCGTTACTTCTGTTTCTTGTCTTTCTCTGTTTTCCTGTTTTTTTTGGTCTCCTTCCGTCTTTTCTCATCATTTTGCTTATTTTACCACCATTTTACACTCCTCCTTCCCCTTTCACCTCCTCCTTCACTTCCTGCTGCTTGATTTTCTTGAACAGATGAAATAATACAGTGACATTCTTCTTCTGAAACCAGATCATAATTAACACGTAGTTTCCTGTTTGGTGCTGCAGGTGGCGTTGTACCACTCCTTCCCAACTCGCTTGCTGTCTCGGGCCTGGGGTCGTCTGAATGGGGTCGACCTCCCCACCTGGCTGCGAAAGCCTGTCTACTCCCTCTACATCTGGACCTTTGGGGTCAACATGCAGGTCAGAACAGCCATGGGTGTGGCTAATGATTGGGATGTCTGATGGTTGGAGTGTCTGATGGTTGGAGTGTCTCATTGTCAGTGTGTCTGATGGTTGGAGTGTCTGATGGTTGGAGTGTCTGATGGTCAGTTTGTCTGATGGTTGGAGTGTCTGATGGTCAGTGTGTCTGATGGTTGGAGTGTCTGATGGTTGAAGTGTCTGATGGTCAGTGTGTCTGATGGTTGGAGTGTCTGATGGTCAGTGTGTCTGATGGTTGGAGTGTCTGATGGTTGGAGTGTCTGATGGTCAGTGTGTCTGATGGTTGGAGTGTCTGATGGTCAGTGTGTCTGATGGTTGGAGTGTCTGATGGTTGGAGTGTCTGATGGTCAGTGTGTCTGATGGTTGGAGTGTCTGATGGTTGGAGTGTCTAATGGTCTTGGTGTCTGATGGTTGGAGTGTCTGATGGTTGGAGTGTCTAATGGTCTTGGTGTCTGATGGTTGGAGTGTCTGATGGTTGGAGTGTCTAATGGTCTTGGTGTCTGATGGTTGGAGTGTCTGATGGTTGGGGTGTCTGATGGTTGGAGTGTCTGTTGGTCAGTGTGTCTGATGGTTGGAGTGTCTGATGGTTGGAGTGTCTGTTGGTCAGTGTGTCTGATGATTGGAGTGTCTGATGGTTGGAGTGTCTGTTGGTCAGTGTGTCTGATGGTTGGAGTGTCTGATGGTTGGAGTGTCTGATGGTCAGTGTGTCTGATGGTTGGAGTGTCTGATGGTTGGAGTGTCCGATGTTTGAAGTGTCTGATGGTCAGTGTGTCTGATGGTTGGAGTGTCTGATGGTCTTGGTGTCTGATGGTTGGAGTGTCTGATGGTTGGAGTGTCTGTTGGTCAGTGTGTCTGATGGTTGGAGTGTCTGATGGTTGAAGTGTCTGATGGTTGGAGTGTCTGATGGTTGGAGTGTCTGATGGTTGGAGTGTCCGATGGTTGGAGTGTCTGATGGTTGAAGTGTCTGGTGGTTGGAGTGTCTGATAGTCAGTGTGTCTGATGGTTGGAGTGTCTGATGGTCAGTGTGTCTGATGGTTGGAGTGTCTGATGGTTGGAGTGTCTGATGGTTGGAGTGTCTGATGGTCAGTGTGTCTGATGGTTGGAGTGTCTGATGGTTGGAGTGTCTGATGGTTGGAGTGTCTAATGGTCTTGGTGTCTGATGGTTGGAGTGTCTGATGGTTGGGGTGTCTGATGGTTGGAGTGTCTGATGGTTGGGGTGTCTGATGGTTGGAGTGTCTAATGGTCTTGGTGTCTGATGGTTGGAGTGTCTAATGGTCTTGGTGTCTGATGGTTGGAGTGTCTGATGGTTGGAGTGTCTAATGGTCTTGGTGTCTGATGGTTGGAGTGTCTGATGGTTGGAGTGTCTAATGGTCTTGGTGTCTGTTGGTCAGTGTCTGATGGTTGGGGTGTCTGATGGTTGAAGTGTCTGATGGTTGGAGTGTCTGTTGGTCAGTGTGTCTGATGGTTGGAGTGTCTGATGGTCAGTGTGTCTGATGGTTGGAGTGTCTGATGGTTGGAGTGTCCGATGTTTGAAGTGTCTGATGGTTGAAGTGTCTGATGGTCAGTGTGTCTGATGGTTGGAGTGTCTGATGGTCTTGGTGTCTGATGGTTGGAGTGTCTGATGGTTGGAGTGTCTGATGGTTGGAGTGTCTGTTGGTCAGTGTGTCTGATGGTTGGAGTGTCTGATGGTTGAAGTGTCTGATGGTTGGAGTGTCTGTTGGTCAGTGTGTCTGATGGTTGGAGTGTCTGATGGTTGAAGTGTCTGATGGTTGGAGTGTCTGATGGTCAGTGTGTCTGATGGTTGGAGTGTCTGATGATTGGAGTGTCCGATGTTTGAAGTGTCTGATGGTTGAAGTGTCTGATGGTCAGTGTGTCTGATGGTTGGAGTGTCTGATGGTCAGTGTGTCTGATGGTTGGAGTGTCTGATGGTTGGAGTGTCCGATGTTTGAAGTGTCTGATGGTTGAAGTGTCTGGTGGTTGGAGTGTCTGATGGTCAGTGTGTCTGATGGTTGGAGTGTCTGATGGTTGAAGTGTCTGATGGTTGGAGTGTCTGTTGGTCAGTGTGTCTGATGGTTGGAGTGTCTGATGGTTGAAGTGTCTGATGGTTGGAGTGTCTGATGGTCAGTGTGTCTGATGGTTGGAGTGTCTGATGGTTGGAGTGTCCGATGTTTGAAGTGTCTGATGGTTGAAGTGTCTGATGGTCAGTGTGTCTGATGGTTGGAGTGTCTGATGGTCAGTGTGTCTGATGGTTGGAGTGTCTGATGGTTGGAGTGTCCGATGTTTGAAGTGTCTGATGGTTGAAGTGTCTGGTGGTTGGAGTGTCTGATGGTCAGTGTGTCTGATGGTTGGAGTGTCTGATGGTTGAAGTGTCTGATGGTTGGAGTGTCTGTTGGTCAGTGTGTCTGATGGTTGGAGTGTCTGATGGTTGAAGTGTCTGATGGTTGGAGTGTCTGATGGTCAGTGTGTCTGATGGTTGGAGTGTCTGATGGTTGGAGTGTCCGATGTTTGAAGTGTCTGATGGTTGAAGTGTCTGATGGTCAGTGTGTCTGATGGTTGGAGTGTCTGATGGTCAGTGTGTCTGATGGTTGGAGTGTCTGATGGTTGGAGTGTCCGATGTTTGAAGTGTCTGATGGTTGAAGTGTCTGGTGGTTGGAGTGTCTGATGGTCAGTGTGTCTGATGGTTGGAGTGTCTGATGGTTGAAGTGTCTGATGGTTGAAGTGTCTGGTGGTTGGAGTGTCTGATGGTCAGTGTGTCTGATGGTTGGAGTGTCCGATGGTTGAAGTGTCCGATGGTTGAAGTGTCTGATGGTTGAAGTGTCTGGTGGTTGGAGTGTCTGTTGGTCAGTGTGTCTGTTGGTCAGTGTGTCTGATGGTTGGAGTGTCTGATGGTTGGAGTGTCTGATGGTCAGTGTGTCTGATGGTTGGAGTGTCTAATGGTTCGTGTGTCTGATAGTTCATGTGTCTTGTAGTTGGAGTGTCTGATGGTTCATGTGGCTGATGGTTGGAGTATCAGGGTGGTTGGGGTGTCTGATGGATGGAGTGTCTGATGGTTGAAGTGTCTGATTGTCAGTGTGTCAGATGGTTGTCGTGTCTGATGGTTGAAGTGTCTGATGGTTCGTGTGTCTGATAGTTCATGTGTCTGATAGTTCAAGTGTCTGATGGTTGGGGTGCCTGATGGTTGGAGTATCAGGGTGGTGTGGGTGTCTGATGGATGGATTGTCTGATGGTCGGGGTGTCTGATGGTTGGAGTGTCTGATGGATGGGGTGTCTGATGGTTTGAGTATCGGGGTGGTTGGGGTGTCTGATAGATGGAGTGTCTGATGGTCGGGGTGTCTGATGGTTTGAGTATCGGGGTGGTGTGGGTGTCTGATGGATGGATTGTCTGATGGTCGGGGTGTCTGATGGTTGGAGTGTCTGATGGATGGGGTGTCTGATGGTTTGAGTATCGGGGTGGTGTGGGTGTCTGATGGATGGATTGTCTGATGGTCGGGGTGTCTGATGGTTGGAGTGTCTGATGGATGGGGTGTCTGATGGATGGAGTGTCTGATGGTTGGAGTATTGGGGTGGTTGGGGTGTCTGATGGATGGAGTGTCTGATGGTTTGAGTATCGGGGTGGTGTGGGTGTCTGATGGATGGATTGTCTGATGGTCGGGGTGTCTGATGGTTGGAGTGTCTGATGGATGGGGTGTCTGATGGATGGAGTGTCTGATGGTTGGAGTATTAGGGTGGTTGGGGTGTCTGATGGATGGAGTGTCTGATGGTTGGAGTATTGGGGTGGTTGGGGTGTCTGATGGATGGAGTGTCTGGTGGTTGGGGTGTCTGATGGTTGGAGTATCGCGGTGGTTGGTAGGGATGTCCCCATCCAGCTTTTTCACTTCTGATCCGATACCGATATTACAGCCTTGAGTTTTGGCCGATACCGATACCGATCCGATCCAAGCACGTATTATACATATTCACTTATTTTGTTGTCAGTCATGTTAGAAAAGGTTTGATCAAGCAATATTACTCTAACATGAACAACTACTTAATCGGGTTAGTTAGAATGATCCACAACAGTTGGTATGAGAAACTGACTGGTTTATTGTTAACAGGGTTAAATAAACAAACTTTAAGCTTTTAACATTAAATAAAAAATATAGCTGGTTTGCTTTGGCTGCTTTGGCCCCTTAATTAATAGAAAATAAATCAACACAAGAAATCTTTAAAATGTCTAACATTGGAATTAAAATAGCGGCAAGACTCCACACACTTGTGCTTTGGCCCCCTAATAAATAAAAAATAGATTAACACCACAAGACATTGTTGACATTTAACAAACAATGCAGCCTTTCCTTTTCAGGTTTTTTTTGGTCGTGTTTTTGTAGTCCATCCATGGCTCTAATTTCACTAATTGTGTCCAAAACAATGCCATCAGTGCTCTTTACTTAAACAGTAAGAGTCTAAACCAAATAAAAATATCACTCTCAAAAAACCAGAGCAGAAAACAAATAGTCAGTTAACTAAATTGACCGCTACTCCTCCTACCCTGTGTCTGCTGTCTGCATGCTGGCCTGGTGGATTGATAGTAAGAGCTGGAGCGGATCATGGAATGGACTGCTTGAATTGCGGAGCGCTGGGCTGGCCGGAAAACCTGGAGCAGAGTCTGTGAAAAACTGGATCGGAGTTCTTGGATCGGCATTTTTTCCACGCAGTCCGATCCGATGCCGATGCCCGTTTTTTTCTAATATCAACGGCCAATACTCGGATTGGGACATCCCTAGTGGTTGGGGTGTCTGATGGATGGAGTGTGATGGTTGGGGTGTCTGATGGTTGGGGTGTGATGGTTGGAGTGTGATGGCTGGGGTGTCTGATGGATGGAGTGTCTGATGGTTTGGGTGTCTGATGGATGGAGTGTCTGATGGTTGGGGTGTCTGATGGATGGAGTGTCTGATGGTTGGAGTGTGATGGTTGGGGTGTCTGATGGATGGAGTGTGATGGTTGGGGTGTCTGATGGATGGAGTGTCTGATGGTTTGGGTGTCTGATGGATGGAGTGTCTGATGGTTGGGGTGTCTGATGGTTGGGGTGTGATGGTTGGGGTGTCTGATGGTTGGGGTGTCTGATGGTTGGGGTGTCTGATGGTTGGGGTGTGATGGTTGGGGTGTCTGATGGTTGGGGTGTCTGATGGTTGGGGTCTGATGGTTGGGGTGTCTGATGGTTGGGGTGTCTGATGGATGGAGTGTCTGATGGTTTGGGTGTCTGATGGTTGGAGTATGGGTGGTTGGGGTGTCTGATGGATGGAGTATGGGGGGTGGTTGGGGTGTCTGATGGTTGGAGTATGGGTGGTTGGGGTGTCTGATGGATGGAGTGTCTGATGGTTTGGGTGTCTGATGGTTGGAGTATGGGTGGTTGGGGTGTCTGATGGATGGAGTATGGGGGGTGGTTGGGGTATGGGGATCCAGGTTATCAGAGTATGGGAATGAAATTATCTTTGTCTCTCTATGGCGTCCAATAGGAGGCTGCGGTGGAGGATTTACATCACTACAGGAATCTGGGTGAATTTTTCCGTCGACGTCTAAAGCCTGCGGTCCGACCACTCTGCGGCTCCTCCTGTCTGGTAACGTTCCTCCTCCTCCTCCTCCTCCTCCTCCTCCTCCTCCTCCTCCTCCTGGGGTCATGGCCAGTGGGCTTCATTGTGCCTCCAAACACACGCCAGGGTTGAATAAAGTTCATTTGATGCTGACAGGAAGTCAGCCATCTTGGATTTCTTGTTTTAGTTCTTTATTTTTATTTAGTTTAATGGACATGTACAAGGTGTGCTGGTCTCTCACCTCGGCCTGCAGCTTAAACTTCTGATGTGGTTGTTTGTTGTTTATTCTAATGACGCATTTTTATTAAAGTTACATTAAAATGAGTTCTAATGACACATTTTATGTAGTTACATTTAAACAAGTTTTAATGACACATTTTAATTAAAGTTACATTTAAACAAGTTGTAACGACACATTATTAATAAAGTTACATTTAAACGAGTTCTATTGACAGATTTTAAATAAAGTTGCATTTGAACGTGGTGAGTCGCTTAGGACCGGACAGACGGAAACTCATTTTCACAGGTTCAGGTTTCATTTCCTGTTTAAAAGTGTATATTTTTTCATCTTTATGTTGGTGAAACGTTGAATTCTTCATTTCCTGTTGATCTGAGTGAATTTACTGTGAACAGGAAGTGAGGCATGGTGCATGCTAGGAGTTCCACTACTGAGGTCAGATGGAGGTTGTTATGTCATGTGACCTCAGAGACAAACTGCAGGGACACGTCTCGGTTTAACGGTGGACAGGTTTGACTTCTGTCTCTTGTCTCTGTCAGATCTCTCCGGCTGATGGAAAGATCCTTCACTTTGGTCGAGTCAAGAACTCGGAGGTGGAGCAAGTGAAGGGGGTCACCTACAGTCTGGAGAACTTCCTGGGTCCACAGAAGAGGCGGGGCAATGGTAAGACCCTGCCTTCTCCGCCCCGACCCATGTTGCGTTACATATCCCTAACCCTGATGGTCTTGATTTGGAAAAATTGTCGCATACTTGCCATGATTTTCGAATAGTGTTTTTGCTTGTTCTGCCCATCCCTATATGATACAATGCGATATACCTTATTGTCCCACTAAGGGAAATTTGTCTTGGACTCAGCAACTGCGCCATAAATGCCTTGACTGCCACAATGACAACAAACAGTACATCAACAGCCATACCATCCCAACAACAATTACATAACAGTATTGCACATATCCCAAAACAGTACACATAACACATACATACGCCATACATACATAATCACCATAATAAAAGCACTATAAAAAATACTGCAAAATCTTTGGCCTCAAGCAGGTTTGAGTTTGATGGAGGTTGGAACAAATGAATTCTTAAAACGGTTGAGTTTGCAGTTAGGGACTCTGTATCGTCTGCCCAAGGGTAGGAGGTCATATTCTAAATGAAGAATATGGGATGGATCAGTCACTATACTCTGGGCTTGCCTAAAACAGTTTGCTCATAAATAGACTGCAAGGTCTGACAGTCCCTTCTTCCCATAACCTTCATGGCCGTGTGCACCAGACAAGCAAGCTTAGTTTTCAGTTTGACAGTGAGGTTGCCATACCAGGCTGACATCCTGTATTGGACTAAGCTCTCTAGTACTGCCTCATGAAAAAAACATGATGCTTTTGTCCACACCATACACTTTAAGTCTGCACAAAAAATACAATCTTTGCTGTAAATGAGAACACAGACCTTTCAACATTCCAACTAAAAGTGTCATCTAAGTGAACTCCAAGATACGTGTATGAGCTGACCTGCTCGATGGGTGAGCCATGTGTGACAACAGGACTGTGGTCCCCTACTGATCTCGGGTCTAAGACCATCTTTTTAGTTTTTTTTTTTGTTTTTTTTTAACGAGATGGTGAGCATCACACCATTCTACAAAGTGTTCTATTTCAGAAAAATAGGCTGAAGGGCTTGAGTCTTTGTGCAGTAGGCTGAGGATGACGGTATCATCAGAAAATTTAAAAACAAGGTTCCCTGGGTGGATGTTTGTACATTCATTTGTGTAAAGTGCAAAAAGGACCGGGGAGCTGACACAACCCTGCGGGGCACCTGTGCTGATTGATTTGCATTCTGAGAGGGTGTTACTGACTCTTACCTGTTGACTTTGATTAGTTAAAAAGGAAAAATACCACTTGACTAAAAAGGGTTGACACTAATCTGCCTTAGTTTTGAGATGAGCAGATGGGGTTGAAGTGTATTAAAAGCTGAGCTAAAATCAATAAATAAAATCCGTGTATATGCTTTTGGGCATTCCAAGTGCTTGACAGTGAAGTGGGTGATGCTGTTGATGGCGTCATCAGTACCTCTCCCTTGCCTATAAGCAAACTGGTATGGGTCAAGTGCCGAATTTACGTTGATGTATTTCTCAAAACTTTTCATAACAATTGAAGTCAGGGCCACAGGTCTAAAATCATTGTTATCAGCTGGACACAGCTTGGGCTCTGTTGGTCTTGATTTGGGACCTGATGGTCGTGGTTTGGAACGCGATGGTCTTGATTTGGGACCTGATAGTCTCTGGGACCTGATGGTCTTGATTTGGGATCTGATGGTCTTGATTTGGGCCCTGTTGGTCTTGATTTGGGACCCGATGGTCCTGATTTGGGACCTGATGTTCTTTGGGACCTGATGGAGACCTTTTTGGGTCCACTTCCTGTTAAAGACTGATTCCTTTCTGTCTCATTAGACTCGTCTCCGTCCTCGTCGTCCTTTAAGGACAACCTCCTGTCGTCACCTGAGAACGACCTGTTCCACATGGTGGTCTACCTGGCTCCAGGTGACTATCACTGTTTCCACTCGCCCACAGACTGGAGGGTGGAGCTTCGACGTCACTTCCCAGGTGAGATTCTGTGTTTTTTTTACCTGTCTGATCTCTGTTCCCGTCCTGTACTTCACGTCTCCATCTCTCTGTGTCCTCGTCAGGCTCATTAATGTCCGTCAACCCGGGTGTGGCTCGTTTGGTTAAAGAGCTCTTCTGCCTTAACGAGCGTGTGGTGCTCAGCGGCCAATGGCAGCACGGCTTCTTCTCACTAACGGCGGTCGGAGCCACAAACGTTGGTTCCATCAAGATTTACTTTGACCAGGTGAGTGTCTGCACCTGTTCTTTCATCCTGCGACATTGTTTATATATTTTCATTTTCATCACTGACATGGCTAACATGCCTAACATTGCTAACATCGCTAACATCACTTACATCGCTAACATCACTTACATGGCTAACAGGGCTAACTTCACTAACATGACTAATATCACTAACATCACTTACATGGGGAACGGGGCTAACTTCACTAACATGGCTAACATGACTAACATCATTAACATCACTTACATGGCTAACAGGGCTAACTTCACTAACATGACTAACATCACTAACATGGCTAACGGGGCTAACTTCACTAACATGGCTAACATCACTTACATGGCTAACGGGGCTAACTTCACTAACATGGCTAATATCATTAACATCACTTACATGGCTAACGGGGCTAACTTCACTAACATGGCTAACATCACTAACATCACTTACATGGCTAGCAGGGCTAACTTCACTAACATAGCTAACATCACTTACATGGCTAGCAGGGCTAACTTCACTAACATGGCTAACATCACTTACATGGCTAACGGGGCTAACTTCACTAACATGGCTAATATCACTAACATCACTTACATGGCTAACGGGGCTAACTTCACTAACATGGCTAACATCACTAACATCACTTACATGGCTAGCAGGGCTAACTTCACTAACATAGCTAACATCACTTACATGGCTAGCAGGGTTAACTTCACTAACATAGCTAACATCACTTACATGGCTAGCAGGGCTAACTTCACTAACATGACTAACATCACTTACATGGCTAGCAGGGCTAACTTCACTAACATGACTAACATCACTTACATGGCTAGCAAGGCTAACTTCACTAACATAGCTAACATCACTTACATGGCTAGCGGGGCTAACTTCACTAACATTACTAACATCACTTACATGGCTAGCAGGGCTAACTTCACTAACATGACTAACATCACTTACATGACTAGCAGGGCTAACTTCACTAACATGACTAACATCACTTACATGGCTAGCAGGGCTAACTTCACTAACATGGCTAATATCACTAACATCACTTACATGGCTAGCAGGGCTAACTTCACTAACATGACTAACATCACTTACATGGCTAGCAGGGCTAACTTCACTAACATCACTTACATGGCTAGCAGGGCTAACTTCACTAACATAGCTAACATCACTAACATGGCTAGCAGGGCTAACTTCACTAACATGACTAACATCACTAACATGGCTAGCGGGGCTAACTTCACTAACATGGCTAATATCACTAACATCACTTACATGGCTAGCAGGGCTAACTTCACTAACATAGCTAACATCACTAACATGGCTAGCAGGGCTAACTTCACTAACATGACTAACATCACTAACATGGCTAGCGGGGCTAACTTCACTAACATGGCTAATATCACTAACATCACTTACATGGCTAACAGGGCTAACTTCACTAACATAGCTAACATCACTTACATGGCTAGCAGGGTTAACTTCACTAACATGACTAACATCACTAACATGACTAGCAGGGCTAACTTCACTAACATGACTAACATGGCTAACGGGGCTAACTTCACTAACATGGCTAATATCACTAACATGGCTAACAGGGCTAACGTCAGTAACATGGCTAACATCACTGACAACAAGAAAATAGAAAAGTCTCAACTGTTTTTAGTCATTTTACCTCCTTAATAGTTTTATTTTAATATTCTTAACGTCTTTTCACACCCACATAAAAAATAAAGAACTATATCTTTAATGATTCTTTTGGTTTTGATTTTTATGTCACATTTTTGACTTCAAGTACTTTTTTATGTCGTAATATTTTCCAAATCATTTCATAACAAGTTAAATATTGTACATAAAGTATGTTGTAGTAATTTAACCTGTTATTTGCAGTATTTTTAGGTGTTGTTGGCAGGATTTATCTAGCAGTATTCAAATAAACACAAGAAGTTTGTGCTCTAGAGAAAGGATCAGCACTCAGTGAATAACCTCCTAAGCCCTATGATAAGCTATTATGGCAAGGCTTAACTATACAGACCAGTGAGCAGTGATAACTAGCATGTCTTTGGGGTCATCAGGTGGGAACCTCCTTTCACCAGTGTTTCATCTAGTTGGTCCCACGACACCTCCAGGAGGCTAGACAGTGATCTCTGGCGTCCCAGAGACACTCCCCTAATGCCAGGTCTCACTGCTCCCCACACCAACCCAATAACCTCCTTTACCTTACTTACACATGGCTTTCTCAGCCCAAACAGCACTGCCACCTTCAACCAAACCCAGGCTCCGTACATGCGAGCTCCAGGTAGAGACAGTGCTGATACTACCTTTCCTAGCACATTCATCATGCTCTATTTCACACGCTACATAGCATAACTACAATATAAGCTAAAGTTAAAGGAGATAGATAAAGTCACATGATCAGCAAACACACTCATCTTGCAGCATGGTCTCAAACAAAATGGATTCAAATAGGCCACTCCCACACTTAAATAACCTTCCTCTTCCTGGATTTCCTCCTGAGAGGAAGTGGATCTCTCCACCTGATCTCAAGGAGTTATGTACCCTGCTTAGTAGTTCCCCCTGCTGACCCCCAACTGACATTATTCCTTCTCTTATAGATAAATTGGCTGGCTCTGGCTGCTTCATCTAACATTTCCCTCACTGTCTTCCTCAAACTCTGTCCCCGCACTCCGAGTTCCCCCAGGAGCGAGACAGCTGATCTTGCTATGAATCCCCTACGCCCCACTTCCACTGGACAAATCCTAGTCTTCCATCCTTGCTGCTCAGCTTCCGCTCCTAAGTCTGCATATCTAAGCTTTTTTCTTTCATAGGCTTCTTTCACTGAGTCTTCCCAAGGAACTGTCAGCTCAATGAAATAAACTATCTGTTGACTCACTGACCACAACACTAAGTCAGGCCTCTGCTTGGTACAAACTATTTCCTGGGGAACAACAAGCTTTCCCCCTAAATCTACTTGCATTTCCCAATCACAAGCACCTTCTAGGCGGCCACACCCTTGCCTCCTTACTAACTTATCCCTTCTGTGTTTCTCCCCCTCGCGGACAAACTGAATTACTAAACTCCTATCCTTAACACCTTCAGAATTCACCTGTCTTCGTTTCCCTTCGATGCCTGCAGCTAAACATTTCAACACCTGATTATGTCACCATGTATATCGGCCTTGTGACAAGCTAACTTTACAGCCTGACAAAATATGCTTTAAGGTTGCGGTACGTGAACACAATGGGCATGATGGGTCCTCATTTACCCACAGTTCTAGGTTCTGGGGGGTTGGTAACACATCGTATGTAGCCCCTACCAGGAATCTAATACGATTCTCCTCCATACTCCACAGGTCCCTCCAACTGAGCTTCCTCTTCTCTACACTTTCCCAATTCAACCACTGTCCCTGTTTAGCCTGGGCCACTACCTTTGCATCCCTTACTATCTCCTCCTGTCTACGTATCTGTTCCACAACCAGCTTTCTTTTATCTTTGAGTCCTGCTTTATTCCATACCGGTTTGCCTGAGCCAAGCCCCAGGCCTCCCCGGCCAAACTGAACATTACCTACAATCTCTGCATGCCTAAGAGCTGCCTCTGCCTCCTGAACTGCCGATCTTGGGTTCCACTTCCTCCCCTTGGTTGGATTTGGAACCACACTCCTAACTACCATGTCCTTACTCCCAGATAACAACAGCTCTGTCCTGACCTTGGTACATTTAAATTCCTCTGTTAAACTAGATACTGGCAGCTGAAGTATCCCTTTTCCATACAATGCAACACTACTTAGGCACCTAAAAGCGCCCAACCACTTCCTAATATAGGAGCTAACTGACCTTTCATGTATCGAGATGCATCTAGATTCACTAGGCTTGATCTTCATGCTGGCCCACTTGAGGTTCTTATTTACCTTCTCATGTAGCCTCTTTGTACATGGCATTGTTGTGGTCACCAGTGTCATGTCATCCATGTAAGCCCTAACTGGTGGAAGATGCAACCCGTTCTGCCGTCTCTCTCCACCTACCACCTACTTAGAAGCCCTGATGATTACTTCCATTGCCATAGTAAATGCTAATGGAGAAATTGTACACCCTCCCATGAGGCCTATTTCTAGCCTCTGCCAACCTGTTGTGAAACCTGCCGTACTTAGACACAACCTAATATCCTGAAAATATGCTTTCACTAAGTTAACAACTACCTGTGGCACTCTGAAGTAGTCACGCACTCCAAATGAGGCTATGCGGTACTGAACCAAACGCATTTGCAAGATCTAAAAATACTACATGCAGGTCTCTTTTGTTAATCTTCACTGCCTGAATCTGGTGCCAGATCATGCTAGTATGCTCTAAACACCCTGAAAAACCTGGTATTCCTGCCTTCCGCACCATGGTATCTATTAAGCTATTGCTTTCTAAGTAGCTAGCTAATCACTACACTACAGAATTAGCGGGTGCTTGTAGATGTTGTCGGCTGGATTAATCTTGTAGTATTTGTTGGTGTTGGCAGGATTTATCTTGTAGTATTTGTAGGTGTTGTCCACAGTATTTATCTTGCAGTATCTGTAGGTGTCGGCACTATTTTTGTGTATTGTCAGCAGTACTTGTGTTGCAGTATCTGTAGGTGTTGTCTGCAGTATTTGTGTTGTAGTAACTGTGGGGGTTGTCGGTAAGATTTGTGTTGTAGTTACTGTAGGTGTTGTCGGTAGGATTTGTGTTGTAGTTACTGTAGGTGTTGTCGCTTGGATATGTGTTGTAATATCTGTGGGTGTTGTCAGTAGGATTTGTATTGTAGTTACTGTAGGTGTCGCTTGGATATGTGTTGTAATATCTGTGGGTGTTGTCGGTAGGATTTGTATTGTAGTTACTGTAGGTGTTGTCGGTTGGATTTGTGTTGTAGTTACTGTTGGTGTTGTCGGTAGGAGTTGTGTTGTAGTTACTGTAGGTGTTGTCGGTTGGATTTGTGTTGTAATATCTGTAGGTGTTGTCGGTAGGATTTGTGTTGTAATATCTGTAGGTGTTGTCGGTAGGATTTGTATTGTAGCTACTGTAGGTGTTGTCGCTTGGATATGTGTTGTAATATCTGTAGGTGTTGTCGGTTGGATTTGTGTTGTAATATCTGTGGGTGTTGTCGGTAGGATTTGTATTGTAGTTACTGTAGGTGTTGTCGCTTGGATATGTGTTGTAATATCTGTAGGTGTTGTCGGTTGGATTTGTGTTGTAATATCTGTGGGTGTTGTCGGTAGGATTTGTATTGTAGTTACTGTAGGTGTTGTCGCTTGGGTATGTGTTGTAATATCTGTAGGTGTTGTCGGTTGGATTTGTGTTGTAATATCTGTGGGTGTTGTCGGTAGGATTTGTGTTGTAGTTACTGTAGGTGTTGTCGGTAGGATTTGTGTTGTAGTTACTGTTGGTGTTGTCGGTAGGAGTTGTGTTGTAGTTACTGTAGGTGTTGTCGGTTGGATTTGTGTTGTAATATCTGTAGGTGTTGTCGGTAGGATTTGTGTTGTAGTTACTGTAGGTGTTGTCGGTTGGATATGTGTTGTAATATCTGTGGGTGTTGTCGGTAGGATTTGTGTTGTAGTTACTGTAGGTGTTGTCGGTAGGAATTGTGTTGTAGTTACTGTAGGTGTTGTCGGTTGGATTTGTGTTGTAGTTACTGTAGGTGTTGTCGGTAGGAATTGTGTTGTAATATCTGTGGGTGTTGTTGGTAGGAATTGTGTTGTAGTTACTGTGGGTGTTGTCGGTAGGAATTGTGTTGTAATATCTGTGGGTGTTGTCGGTAGGAATTGTGTTGTAGTTACTGTGGGTGTTGTCGGTAGGAATTGTGTTGTAATATCTGTGGGTGTTGTCGGTAGGAATTGTGTTGTAGTTACTGTAGGTGTTGTCGGTAGGATTTGTGTTGTAATATCTGTGGGTGTTGTCGGTAGGATTTGTGTTGTAGTTACTGTAGGTGTTGTCGGTAGGATTTGTGTTGTAGTATCTGTGGGTGTTGTCGGTAGGATTTGTGTTGTAGTTACTGTAGGTGTTGTCGGTAGGATTTGTGTTGTAGTATCTGTGGGTGTTGTCGGTAGGATTTGTGTTGTAGTTACTGTTGGTGTTGTCGGTAGGATTTGTGTTGTAGTATCTGTGGGTGTTGTCGGTAGGATTTGTGTTGTAGTTACTGTTGGTGTTGTCGGTAGGATTTGTGTTGTAGTATCTGTGGGTGTTGTCGGTAGGATTTGTGTTGTAGTTACTGTTGGTGTTGTCGGTAGGATTTGTGTTGTAGTTACTGTAGGTGTTGTCGGTAGGAATTGTGTTGTAGTTACTGTAGGTGTTGTCGGTAGGATTTGTGTTGTAATATCTGTGGGTGTTGTCGGTAGGATTTGTGTTGTAGTTACTGTAGGTGTTGTCGGTAGGATTTGTGTTGTAGTATCTGTGGGTGTTGTCGGTAGGATTTGTGTTGTAGTTACTGTAGGTGTTGTCGGTAGGATTTGTGTTGTAGTTACTGTTGGTGTTGTCGGTAGGATTTGTGTTGTAGTATCTGTGGGTGTTGTCGGTAGGATTTGTGTTGTAGTTACTGTTGGTGTTGTCGGTAGGATTTGTGTTGTAGTATCTGTGGGTGTTGTCGGTAGGATTTGTGTTGTAGTTACTGTTGGTGTTGTCGGTAGGATTTGTGTTGTAGTATCTGTGGGTGTTGTTGGTTGGATGTTTGGATGTTGTTGGCAATGTTTCTGAGTACTTGACTCCAGGAAGTTTGACAGTCACTTTGCTTCTCCAGGAGCTTCAGACCAACGCTCCACGCTACAGTAAAGGCTCCTTCCACGACCACAGCTACGTTGCCCTGGACGAGCAGGTGTTGACGGCAGCAGGTGAAGGGGGCGTGGTCTTACAGAAGGGGGCGGCAGTGGGGGAGTTTAACCTCGGCTCCACCATTGTTCTGCTGTTCGAAGCTCCGAAGGACTTCAGCTTCAACCTGCAGCCGGGACAGCAAATCAGAGTCGGGGAGGGGATCGGCAGCCTCTGATTGGCCGAGCCATGTACCCAGAGGGAGAGGCCTGACGATGAGGACCTGCCAGTGACTGATGAAAGACTGATTCTGAGGCATTTTGGGTAATTTTCTCTGTAACAGAGACACTGTGGAGGAGTGCAGCTCCCAGAGTGCCTTGTGCCAAACCTCTCTCTCGGTTTGATTTTCTGTTCTGTCTCTATGTCGCTCATCCACAACTGACAAACATTTATAAAACGTTCAACAAACGGTTTGCAACAAACTGTTGGTCATGACGTTATAAATAAAGTTAGAGTGAAATCAGATGTCCCTCTGTCCACTGACGCTCTCACTCTTTGTCTCTGTTTGGCATTTCAACCAATCAGTTGTCAGTTGAGTCTGAGGCAGCTGATTGGTTGACACCAAACAGGAAGTGACCAAACAATGATGATGATGATGATGATGATGAAGATGATGATTTTGGTGACTGTTGTGTTATTGTAAAATGTCATTTTAATAAAGTTTTCTTTCCCAGCAGTTTGTTGTTTGTGACAGCAGGTATTAATACTTAAGAGTACTGTTACTGTCAGGAGTACTTTTACTCAAATCAATCAATCAATTTTATTTATAAAGCCCAATATCACAAATCACAATTTGCCTCACAGGGCTTTACAGCATACGACATCTCTCTGTCCTTATGACCCTCACAGCTGATCAGGAAAAACTCCCCAAAAAACCCTTTAACGGGGAAAAAACGGTAGAAACCTCAGGAAGAGCAACTGAGGAGGGATCCCTCTTCCAGGACGGACAGACGTGCAATAGATGTCGTACAGAACAGATCAGCATAATAAATTAACAGTAATCCGTATGACACAATGAGACAGAGAGAGAGAGAGAGAGAGATGCAGGTAATGACAGTAATGAAAGTAATAATATCATAGTTATAGTTCTGGCTACTGTGGTACAATATGTTGAAAGTATGTATTAATATCTGGCAGTATACATGACTAATGATGGCAGCAGCAGCAGCAGGAGGCATCTGGCAGGACCACGGCAGCAGCACAACCACACACGTCACGATGTCCAGGCACCGCTGTGATATGAGTTAATCTGAGAGACAGTGGAGCACAAAGGCTCCGGAGAAGAAGCCGAGTTAGTGACATGCAGAATGGCCGAGTTAGCAAGATGCAGTAATAGAATACGAGAGAGAGAGAGAGAGAGAGAGAGAGAGAGAAGGTGCCCGGTGTATTATAGAGGGGTCCTCTGGCAGACTAGGCCTAAGTCAGCCTAACTAGGGGCTGGTACAGGGCAAGCCTGAGCCAGCCCTAACTATCAGCTTTATCAAAGAGGAAAGTCTTAAGTCTAGTCTTAAATGTGGAGACGGTGTCTGCCTCCCGGACCGTAACAGGAAGATGATTCCACAGGAGAGGAGCCTGATAGCTGAAGGCTCTGGCTCCTGATCTACTTTTGGAGACTTTAGGGACCACGAGTAACCCTGCGTTCTCAGAGCGCAGTGTTCTGGTGGGATAATATGGCACTATGAGCTCTCTAAGATATGACGGAGCTTGACCATTTAGAGCTTTATAAGTTAACAGTAGGATTTTAAGGCAGTTATGGAGTTTAGTTAATTGATTACTTTCTTCCGGCTTCATAGATAAATACAACTTAGTATCATCCGCATAACAATGGAAATTTATAGAGTGATTTCTAATGATGTTACCTAAAGGAAGCATATATAGAGTAAATAGGATTGGTCCGGGCACAGAACCTTGTGGAACTCCAAAACAAACTTTAGTACGTGAGGATAATTCATTATGAACGTCAACAAATTGAAAACGATCAGATAAATAACATTTAAACCAGCTCAGTGCAGAACCTTTTAGGCCAATTAAGTGATCCAGTCTCTGCAGTAGAATTTGATGGTCAATAGTGTCAAACGCTGCACTAAGATCTAATAAAACAAGTACAGAGACGAGTCCTTTGTCTGAAGCAATCAGAAGGTCATTTGTAATTTTAACTAGTGCTGTCTTAGTGCTATCATGCACTCTAAATCCTGACTGAAATTCCTCAAATAAATTATTATCATGAAGTTGATATTGGGCTTTATAAATAAAATTGATGATTGATTGATTGATTTTTGATCTGATTTAATTATTCTTTACAGCATGGCTTCAGGACCTGTCGGATGTTTGATTTTAAACGCGTCAGTAACTCGTCATCACAAAGTGAAAACATGCTTCAGACATCGTTACGCCCCCACACCACTGACTAACACTGCTCCTGATGGTCAGAATCCAGGAAGTAAACAAACCATAGAAGAAGAAGAAATGTGACACTTTCTGATGTCACACTGGAGGACCAACTATGCAGGTTGATGTTAGCGCTGCTCATCGAGGCGCCGCTCCAACTAGAAAACAATGTGTTTATGTGTTGGGTGATGAATGTGCAGATTAAGGTCCTGGTCACACAGGAAGTGACTCAGCAGCTCGAGGCGCCATTTTGTTTTAAATCAGAATGAAGCTTTTTGCTCACTGTTGTTGGGACGCACCTTGTGTTTCTGCTCTCTAGGCGCCTGCCGTCTGAATTCCTCGAGTTGCTAAAACTTCAACTCAGGATAGAGGAGCGCCCCACGTCATCGCCACTTTTTTCCCCCATTGTCCAATGGGATGATTTGAGAGGCGGGGCTTCTGTGGTGGTCATGACAACAAGTTTACAGCTGGTAAACAATGGAGGAGAAACTGGTAGTAGTGGTTGCTGGATACCCAGAGCTATACGACTTTACAAAGCACAGTTAGCACCATCTGAATAGAAAACAGCAGATAAGTGCAGTACTGTAAACGTCCATGATGGAGGAGAAGCTCCTGGACCAACTGGTGGTACTCCCCATGATCCAGCCTCTTTTTTAGGGTCTCATGTACCCACACAGATCTCTGTTTATCTGCTGACAGCCTCTCACCCTCAACCAGAGCTACAGACAGCACCCTCTGCCTCAACATGGCAGCAGCTACACACTGATCACTGCAGGATACACAAACTGTAGACTGATCACACAGGAAGGTTAGGGTGAGGAGGTGATGGGCTGGTTACCTGGCAACAATAACAAGGTGCAGCAAGTGTTTTTTTACTGGCGGGATTAAATTTAAAAAAAAAAAAAGGCAGTGCAGCGCTTCCTTTTTTTAACCTGTAAAACACTTGCTGTGTGAGCGGAGCCTCAGGCACACATTAATAATCCTCCAGCACTGTAACATGCTCATGTTTAACCCAAACAATGTGTCATGTGACTGCAGTTGGTTAAGATCCAGGTCGGAACACCTTCTCACCACAAACCAACCGCACCAGAGCTCGTTTGAACCGGACTGAGACCACCTCTTCAAGAAGGTCTCAGTCCGGTTGTTTCAGCGTGCGCAACTCAACCGCACTGAGGCTCCGATCACACAGGAGGTGCCGCACTGCTGCACCTTATTATTGTTGCTAGGCAACCACCCCATCACCTCCTCACCCTAACCTTCCTGTGTAATCAGTCTCCTGTTTATCTAACAGTAATCAGTGTGTAGTTCATGATGATTCTGCCTCTCTGTGCCGTGCAGCGTCTGTCTGCCAAACATTGTTCCACATCTGTAACTTTGTTACTACGGCATTTAGCAACATTTCCCCTGCCTCCATGCTGTTTCCCCCCATTTACTAACCTGTTTACCATTTACTAACGTTTGTCGCCTCCTGTGGTTATAAATGAACACACTCACGTTGGTGGGACGGTTAGAAACGACAAGTGACGCTCAGAAACATGTTCATGTTTATTTAAATCTCACAGAGCAGAAAACACAAACAGACAACTGATGTCAGCGCTCTCATTGGTCCGTCCTAGCCCCGCCCTGGGCAGCAGAACCAGCAGCACAGCCAGTAGGACGGTGGCGGGCAGCAGCTGCCATAGCTGTGAAAGCGTGGCTCAGCCAGACCTCCGTGTGACCAGCTGTCATCAGTCACCTCCTTCCCCAGCCACAGTTTACCATCTGGGGTGGCGTCCACAGCTGGCGCCCCCTGCCTGCGGCCGGAGCTCCAAGAGGACAGGGAGCAGGAGGAGGTGCAGGTCTGCTGGGCCTTCACTCCCAGGAAGGACGCCAAGTCCAGGTCCAGACCTGCTGCTCCTCCTCGGGGCCGTGGCGTGTTTTGTCGACACTGGGGACATGGGATCCACACCTGGAGGAGAGATGGGGGACAGTCAGTCACATCTCACATCTCTTGGACTCATGGGAGTTGTAGTTGGTCGACAGGAAGTTAGTTATTTATTCTCCCTTTGATTCAAACAAAGACAACTGTGTCAAACGTCCCTGTCCTCACACTGTGTCCTCTGTGATGTCATAGACAGATGGTCGGGACATTGGAAATGATGTGACTCAAAATACCAATATTTTACTTTTTATTATTAAAAGACACAGTTCTTATATTTTATCCCTCCAGGCGAGTGACAGTCGTCAACAGAGGCATCATGTCCGTCCCTAACCTGTCTGTCCGTCTGTCTCATTCTTGTGAACACAACATCTCTAAAACACCTTCAGGGAATTTTCTTCAGATTTGGCACATACGTTCGCGTGGACTCATGAACTGATCAGAGTTTGGTGGGGAAAGGTCAGAAGTCACTGTGACTTTGATTTTGTCTGAGCTGCATGTTGACAGGAAGTGACCTTATGATGAGACAGTGTATCATCTCTAGTCAACGACTCTCTGTGCTTCTGATCTGTCACGCTGACAGGAAGTGACCGCCGTGAGACGGCATATCATCTCTAGTCAACGACTCTCTGTGCTTCTGATCTGTAACGTTGACAGGAAGTGACCGCCGTGAGACGGCATATCATCTCTAGTCAACGACTCTCTGTGCTTCTGATCTGTAACGTTGACAGGAAGTGACCGCCGTGAGACGGCATATCATCTCTAGTCAACAACTCTCTGTGCTTCTGATCTGTAACGTCGACAGGAAGTGACCACCGTGAGACGGCATATCATCTCTAGTCAACAACTCTCTGTGCTTCTGATCTGTAACGTTGACAGGAAGTGACCGCCGTGAGACGGCATATCATCTCTAGTCAACAACTCTCTGTGCTTCTGATCTGTAACGTCGACAGGAAGTGACCACCGTGAGACGGCATATCATCTCTAGTCAACAACTCTCTGTGCTTCTGATCTGTAACGTTGACAGGAAGTGACCACCGTGAGACGGCGTATCATCTCTAGTCAACAACTTTCTATGCATCTGATCTGTAACGTTGACAGGAAGTGACTGCCATGAGACGGCATATCATCTCTAGTCAATGACTCTCTGTGCTTCTGATCTGTAACGTTGACAGGAAGTGACTGCCATGAGACGGCATATCATCTCTAGTCAATGACTCTCTGTGCTTCTGATCTGTAATGTTGACAGGAAGTGACCACCATGAGACGGCGTATCATCTTTAGTCAACAACTTTCTATGCTTCTGATCTGTAATGTTGACAGGAAGTGACCACCATGAGACGGCGTATCATCTCTAGTCAACGACTCTCTGTGCTTCTGATCTGTAACGTTGACAGGAAGTGACCACCATGAGACGGCGTATCATCTCTAGTCAACAACTTTCTATGCATCTGATCTGTAACGTTGACAGGAAGTGACCGCCATGAGACGGCATATCATCTCTAGTCAATGACTCTCTGTGCTTCTGATCTGTAACGTTGACAGGAAGTGACCGCCATGAGACGGCGTATCATCTCTAGTCAACGACTCTCTGTGCTTCTGATCTGTAACGTTGACAGGAAGTGACCGCCATGAGACGGCATATCATCTCTAGTCAATGACTCTCTGTGCTTCTGATCTGTAATGTTGACAGGAAGTGACCACCATGAGACGGCGTATCATCTTTAGTCAACAACTTTCTATGCTTCTGATCTGTAATGTTGACAGGAAGTGACCGCCATGAGACGGCGTATCATCTCTAGTCAATGACTCTCTGTGCTTCTGATCGTTGACAGGAAGTGACCACCATGAGACGGCGTATCATCTCTAGTCAATGACTCTCTGTGCTTCTGATCTGTAACGTCGACAGGAAGTGACCACCATGAGACGGCGTATCATCTCTAGTCAACAACTCTCTGTACTTCTGAATAGAATAGAATAGAATAGAATAGAATAGAATAGAATAGAATAGAATAGAGTTTTATTGCCATTTGCACAAGTACATCACAGTACAGGTACACTGGAATTCTTGTGCGTTTCTCCAAGCACCAGTTAAAAACAAAAGACACAAAGGTCAATAAAGAAAACAAAGTAAATCACACAACAAACAAGTACCAAAAGCAAATAAATAATAGTAATAATACAGTGAATAAATAAAAGGAAAGCTCTGCGCTTTCCTCCGGCACCGCTGTGTGTATATTGTTTCCATAGAAGGGAGACCGCAGCCAATAATCCTCTCTGCAGCTCTGATGACCCGTTGCATGGACTTCCTCTCAGCCAGGCTGGTGTTACCGTACCACACTGTGATGGCGGAGGTGAGGATGCTCTCCACAAGTCCTCTGTATGCTTGGGTGAGGGGCTAGCGTCTAAGTCCGGCTTTCTTTAGCACCCTGATGAAGTGCAGCCTCTGCTGAGCTTTTCTCACTGTGGTTACAGTGTGTTTGGCCCAGCTGAGGCTCTCTGTGATGTGCAGGCCTAAGAACTTGTAGCTGTCAGTTCGCTCCACCACGGTTCCTTGATGGTGAGAGGCTGCAGAGGGGGGGCTCATCTCCTGAAGTCTATGATGAGTTCTTTTGTTTTGTCGACGTTGAGTACAAGATTGTTGTCCTCCCCGTAGACAGTGATGTTGTGAACCAGGTCTCTGTATGATGACTCGTCCCCCCGTCTGATGAGGCCAAGGATGTTCGTGTCTTCTGCATACTTAATAATAGTGTTGTTGTCCTGAGTGGAGGCACAGTCATGTGTATAGTGAGAAGAGTTTAGGGCTGAGACAGCAGCCCTGGGGGGTTCCTGTGCTCACTGTGAGCGCTGCAGAGACCTTTTTCCCATCCTCACCACCTGTAGTCTGTCTGTGAGGAAGTCCAGGATCCAGTTGCAGGTGGGTGTTGGTATTCCTAGGTCTGCTAGCTTCACCGTGAGCTTCATCGGCCTGATCGTGTTCAAGGCGGAGATGTTATCCAGTAATAGGAGCTGTGAATATGTCTTGGCACCTTCCAGATGTTGCAGGATGTTGTGAAATGCCAGGGCCATTGCGTCCTCTACTGATCTGTTTGAGCAGTAGGCAAACTGAAGAGGGTCCGTTGTGTTTGGAACCACAGAGTTGATGTGTTGTAAGAACAGCTTCTCCAGACACTTCATGGTGACAGATGTGAGTGCCACAAGTCTGAAGTCATTCATTATAGAAATGTTCGCTTTTTTGGGAACAGGCACAATAACAGAGGATTTAAAGATGCGGGGAACTGTTTCCTGTGAGAGAGATGAATTAAAAATGTCTGTGTATACCTCTGCCAGCTGTTCTGCACATACCCTCAGAACCCTCGGTGCCACCCGGTCTGGCCCCAGAGCTTTGCGGGGGTTTACCTGCCTCAGAGCCCTGAGCACCTGGGAGTGTGTCACCTGGAGTGGGGTCTCCTCTGGGTTGCACATGCTCCTTGTGTTGTTTTCCCTGTAGCAGCTTTCAAGTCTTTGGGTCTATGTTCTCTTGGCAGCCTTGATGGTTCTCTGGAGCTCATATCGAGCCTGCCTGTACTGCCCGATATCTCCTGACTTGAAGGCTGCACACTGGTTCCTGATCTTATTGCATTTATCCGTGTTGAACAAGGGTTTCTGGTTGGGATATACACGGATAGTCCGGGAGGGGATGCATATGGAGGTGCACCAGTCAATATAACTGCTCAGTGTCTGCATACTCATGAATATTGTCCGTGGCCTCCTTAAAAATGCTCATGTCTGTAGCATCCAGGCAGCCTTGCAGTTCTGCCAGTGCATCATCCGTCCACATATTTACAGTCCTGACTTTGACTGGGTCTGCTTTGAGTCTCTTGGTGTAGGTGGGCTGTAGCAGGATGACAAGGTGATCACTTTTCCCAAAATGTGGCTTGGAAACAGCAGTATAAGCATTTCTGATGTTGCTGTAACATTTATGTTATGGATGTTGTTTCCCTGGTGCGGAGCTTGATAAACTGATGGTATTTGGGGATACTTTTCCGAAGATCACAATGGTTAAAGTCTCCTACAGCAACAATAGCAGGGCAGTCATATAGCCGCAGGGCGGACTGGTGGGCGGAGCCATACATCAGCAGGGTGAAGTCTTACAGCCGCAGGGCGGATTCATAGAGTGCCGAAGTCACGCCCCTTCCGGTAGAGCTCATGAAAAGATATGAATGGCAGTGAATAGGGAGAGCAATATTATCTTTTGTTCCCATTTGAGTTGCGACATGAAATCTAAATATGTTGTTAATGAATTTAAAACATAAATTTTAAGGTCAAGAAAGTCATACTTTGTGGTAAAACTGTTGAGATATAAGCTTTTTAATTAGAAAGACTCAAGAGTACACAGGAGGAGGTCGCGTATGTGACGTCATAGCTTTTGCTCACTTCCTGCAGCTTGGCCTCCCCGCTGAAATTCCACTGTTTTATGATTAATCAATTTACGATTGAAGATGTCTGTGTGTTTTGTGCCAGGTTGCAGTCACTCCAAGCTGCAGGAAGTGAGCGAAAGCTATGGCGTCACATACGCGACCTCCTCCTGTGTAGTTTTTCTAATTACATTTTTTTTTTCAAAAGCTTATATCTCAACAGTTTTACCACAAAGTATGACTTTCTTGACCTTAAAATTTATGTTTTAAATTCATTAACGACATATTTGGATTTCATGTCACAACTCAAACAGGACCAAAAGATAACATTTCTGTCCTCATTCACTGCCATTCATATTTTGTCCGATCTAAGGTCCCATGAGCTTCACCGGAAGGTGTGTGACTTCAGCACTCTATACAGCAGCAAGGCAGTCATACAGCAGCAGGGCGGAGACATATAGCTGTAGGGCGGGCTGATGGGCGGAGCCATACATCAGCAGGGTGAAGTCATACAACCGCAGGGCGGGGCTTGTAGTTTTTGTTATGTATGTTAAATCTGTGCATCGTAATTTATGATGTTTTCTTTTCTTCATGTTGACCTCTGTACAGATGTCAGAGCAACTGAGTTTCTATTGTGGACTTTGAACTTTGTTTCTGGCCCGACACATGGTTTTACTCCTGGTCTGTCTGTTCACTTCATTAACTGCCAGCACTTCATTAAACCATCAGCACTTCATTTGTTTAACTACCAGCACTTCATTAAACTACCAGCACTTAATTTGTTAAACTACCAGCACTTCATTAAACCATCAGCACTTCATTAAACTATCAGCACTTCATTTGTTTAACTACCAGCACTTCATTAAACTATCAGCACTTCATTTGTTTAACTACCAGCACTTCATTAAACCATCAGCACTTCATTTGTTTAACTACCAGCACTTCATTAAACTATCAGCACTTCATTTAACTACCAGCACTTCATTAAACTATCAGCACTTCATTTAACTATCAGCACTTCATTAAACTATCAGCACTTCATTTAACTATCAGCACTTCATTAAACTATCAGCACTTCATTTGTTTAACTACCAGCACTTCATTAAACTATCAGCACTTCATTTGTTTAACTACCAGCACTTCATTAAACTATCAGCACTTCATTTGTTTAACTACCAGCACTTCATTAAACTATCAGCACTTCATTTAACTATCAGCACTTCATTAAACTATCAGCACTTAATTAAACTATCAGCACTTCGTTAAACTATCAGCACTTCGTTAAGCTATCAGCACTTCGTTAAACTACCAGCACTTCATTAAACTATCAGCACTTCGTTAAACTACCAGCACTTCATTAAACTATCAGCACTTAATTTGTTAAACTATCAGCACTTCATTAAACTATCAGCACTTAATTAAACTATCAGCACTTCGTTAAACTATCAGCACTTCGTTAAGCTATCAGCACTTCGTTAAACTACCAGCACTTCATTAAACTATCAGCACTTAATTTGTTAAACTACCAGCACTTCATTAAACTATCAGCACTTCATTTGTTAAACTACCAGCACTTCATTAAACTATCAGCACTTCGTTAAGCTATCAGCACTTCGTTAAACTACCAGCACTTCGTTAAGCTATCAGCACTTCGTTAAACTACCAGCACTTCGTTAAACTGTCAGCACTCAGTTTAAACTACCAGCACTTCATTAAACTACCAGCACTTTGTTAAACTACCAGCACTTTGTTAAAGCAGCGAGGGCTTCTGAATCTATGAATCCGTCACCCTCCTGCTTTGTCACTGATAACTGATGACTCTTTAAGTTAAACTGAGAAAATTCGATCTGCTGTTTTACTTCCTGTCTATGATCTGTCTGTGGTTCCTCCTTGTCCTTCAGTCCTCATTAAGTTTGTCCATCAGTCAAATAAAAGACATAGGGCTCTAGTTTCCCTGCACTGCGCAGGGTGGCGAACCCCGCGCAGAGCTAGTTTCGAGCAGCACAACCCGAGGCGCGCTCAGTTTGGTAGTTTGGCAGACTGAGGTGCGCTGAGATGGGTGTGGCGGCGCAGCAGGGGGAGGTGTCGACAGATGCAGCTTGGCGCAGTGACAGTTTCGTGCCAAAAGGCTTCGCCGAAGGTGCGCTAAAAGCTCGCCAGCTGAAACCAGGTCTACTGTCAGCGCAGGCGGAGCACAGCCGGTGTAAGCCAAAGTTTGGCTGACCGGCGGACAGTGCGCACACGTCACCAAAACCTTACAGGCAGGTTTCCAGAATATCAGGCACATTAACGATGCAATAAATACCCAAAAAAACACTATTCAATGCAACTATCTGCAATCAGCACATAAATGTATCTCTACATCGACTGTCCTGTCACATCTGATGTCAGATCAAAGGGGATTGGCACTGTTTGGCACATTTGGCACGCGTAATGGAAACCTAACCTGATTTGGTTAACACAGCTGCAAACTTCGCGTGGCGCATTTAAGGGCGAGGAGGGGGGCTCATTTGATTGGTGTGATGTGTGTAAAACCCACTCCACACCTTCTGTCCTCCCTCTGTCTGACTTGCGCAGGTAGGAGGGATGGAGGTGGGAAAGAGGAGTAGCTGCACCAGCGCGCACAGTGTGCCAAACTTGCAAAATCCGCCTGGCCACACCCAGTTGGCAAAGCGCAGGTGCGCTGCGCCTCCGCCTCGCCCGGTCTGCGAAACTAGAGCCCATAGTCTCACATACTAAACAGTCTACCTGTCCCCAGGACGGCCGTCCCACATGCCTGTCCCCAGTAAGTGTTCGGTACTATAGGTCCTATTGTGTCACTCATCCTAACAGTATCAAGCTAACGGTTTGGTTCTGCGGCCGTACATCCCGTCATTAAAAAGCCAAAACCTTGATGTAACTATTTTAAAACAAATGCAATGTATTTCTAAGCTGCTGTTTTTATCAGAAGTCAGGGAGAAGATTGTCTTTCCTCACCTACTGTCCTTTACATAATGGCAAACATGGAAACATGTCTGTTAGGCTTCTGGACTCGTCACAGAGTCAGCTCTCCTCTAACTACCCAGTGATCCCTCGACTCTGGTGAATGTGTTAACTCTAGTAGACCTCAGCTCAGCTGTGATACAGTCGCCCTCTCTGTTCTCCTGAGCCATCTCAAGCGCCAGGTCGGTATCCAGGGTTGCAGCTACCTTACATAAATCTTTCCTTGTCAAATCTGGACATGTTTCCATCCTCTGCTCCCACCACCTGTGGTGTACCTCAAGACTCCACCCTGGGACCCCTCCTGTTGGTCTTCACTTGCTCCCTTCAGGCTTCATCTTCCAGTGATACGATATCTCCTGCTGTTCTTATGACAATAATACTCAGCTTTACCTCCCGTTAGAACCAGGTGGCAAGAGCAATGACACAGTCAGGTCTGTCCTCCACTGCCTCCATCATGTGAAATATTGGAGGCAATAAACTGTCTCCTGCTAAATGACAGTAAGACAGAAGCGGTCTTATTTGGTACAGCGAACGACCTGGGGCCCCTGGCACCTAACCTTCATGTCCAGATGTCCTCTGTGATTCAGCTTTAAATTTGACAAACAAATGAACTCTGTAGTGAGAGGTTGATTTTTCTAGCTTAGAGACTGACACTGATCCTATGAGTTCAGGACCTGAACACCGTCATGAGTGTGTTCAGATCACTGTGATGTTCTGCATGTGGGTATAAACCAGTCCTCCTGATCTCACCTGCAGCTGGTACAGAACGCCGCTGCTCAACCTCATCACACCTGTTCTGGTGTCCCTGCGCTGGTTACCAGTCAGGTATTGTTCTCTCTGAGTTTAAAGCCTGACAGGTCCTGGTACCCAAACACATCACTGAGCTCCTGTCACAGGTGACACCAAAGGGCAGAGTGAAACCCTTCACACAACAACAAACATGGTGGCGGTGGCAGAGGTCGTAATATTCTACCATTAAACTGGACTTAAACTTTCGTTATATGTGCTATCAGTAGGGGGAGGGACTAATGAGCTTTTGTCGGGGGGTGGTCAGGTAATCCTCTGCACTGATTCCAGGTGAGTGTTGATGATGTCATCAGTCACCTGTTCATTAATGACCGTGTCCAGTCTCTTCAGACATGCCTGGCAGAAGGCGTGGCCACAATGCAGTCGCCGCGGCAACCGCGTCACCAGGTCATAACTGCCGAAGCACACAATGCACACCAGGTCCTGCCTCCGCGGTGACATCATCGTCTCTACGGCAACAGCGGGAGGAGGAGGGGGGAGGGGCTGACAGGTCACCTCCTCTTCTTCTTCTTCTTCTTCTTCGCCTTCTTCTTCTACTTTTCTGTCGTCAGCCATTTTGTTCTGAGAAAAAAAATTCATCAGAGGAACATTTAAGACCTCAATTCAACGGGGACTAGACTGACACCAGGCTGACACCAGGCTGAGACCAGACTGACACCAGACTGACACCAGACTGAGACCAGACTGAGACCAGACTGACACCAGACTGGCACCAGACTGACACCAGACTGAGAAAAGACTACGACCAGACTGAGACCAGGCTGACACCAGGCTGAGAAAAGACTAGGACTAGACTGACACCAGACTGGCACCAGACTGAAACCAGACTGACACCAGACTGGCACCAGACTGACACCAGACTGAGAAAAGACTACGACCAGACTGAAACCAGACTGGCACCAGACTGACACCAGACTGACACCAGGCTGAGAAAAGACTAGGACCAGACTGAAACCAGACTGACACCAGACTGAAACCAGACTGACACCAGACTGGCACCAGACTGACACCAGACTGAGAAAAGACTACGACCAGACTGACACCAGACTGACACCAGACTGAAACCAGACTGACACCAGACTGGCACCAGACTGACACCAGACTGAGAAAAGACTACGACCAGACTGAGACCAGGCTGACACCAGGCTGAGAAAAGACTAGGACCAGACTGAAACCAGACTGACACCAGACTGGCACCAGACTGACACCAGACTGAGAAAAGACTACGACCAGACTGAAACCAGACTGGCACCAGACTGACACCAGACTGACACCAGGCTGAGAAAAGACTAGGACCAGACTGAAACCAGACTGACACCAGACTAGGACCAGGCTGACACCAGACTGGCACCAGACTGACACCAGACTGACACCAGGCTGAGAAAAGACTAGGACCAGACTGAGACCAGGCTGACACCAGACTGAGAAAAGACTAGGACCAGACTGAGACCAGACTGACGCCAGGCTGAGAAAAGACTAGGACCAGACTGAGACCAGACTGACACCAGGCTGAGAAAAGACTAGGACCAGACTGAGACCAGACTGACACCAGGCTGAGAAAAGACTAGGACCAGACTGAGACCAGACTGACACCAGACTGAGACCAGGCTGACACCAGGCTGAGAAAAGACTAGGACCAGACTGACACCAGACTGACACCAGGCTGAGAAAAGACTAGGACCAGACTGAGACCAGACTGACACCAGACTAGGACCAGACTGAGACCAGGCTGACACCAGGCTGAGAAAAGACTAGGACCAGACTGAGACCAGACTGACACCAGACTAGGACCAGACTGAGACCAGACTGACACCAGGCTGAGAAAAGACTAGGACCAGACTGAGACCAGACTGACACCAGGCTGAGAAAAGACTAGGACCAGACTGAGACCAGACTGACACCAGACTGACACCGGGCTGAGAAAAGACTAGGACCAGACTGAGACCAGACTGACACCAGACTGAGACCAGGCTGACACCAGGCTGAGAAAAGACTAGGACCAGACTGACACCAGACTGACACCAGGCTGAGAAAAGACTAGGACCAGACTGAGACCAGACTGACACCAGGCTGAGAAAAGACTAGGACCAGACTGAGACCAGGCTGACACCAGACTAGGACCAGACTGAGACCAGGCTGACACCAGGCTGAGAAAAGACTAGGACCAGACTGGCACCAGACTGACACCGGACTGAGGACCGTAACCCAACCTCCCGGAGGACCCTTGGTATAACTCTCAAACCCATAAGTTAAAACAAATATCGCGAAAATTTGAAAGGAATTGGCGATTAACCAAACTGGAAGAATCTCGTTTAATCTGGACAGACAGTCTCAAAACTTATAAGAGGGGCCTCCGCAATGCCAGAGCAAACTATTACTCAGCATTAATAGAAGACAATAAGAACAACCACAGGTTTCTTTTCAGCACTGTAGCCAGGCTGACTGAGAGTCAGAGCTTTGTATTCCTTTAGCCCTTAGCAGTAATGATTTTATGAGCTTTTTTAATGACAAAATTCTAACTATTAGAGGCAAAATTCATGACCTCCTGCCCTCAGATAGTACCTATCTAACCTCAAACACAGCTGTAAGACCTAATATATATTTAGATTGCTTCTCCCCAATTTCTCTTCAAGAATTGACCGCAGTGATTTCTTCATCTAAATCATCAACGTGTCTCTTAGACCCCATCCCAACCAGGCTACTTAAGGAGGTCTTTCCTTTAGTTAACACTCATATATTAGATATGATCAATATATCCTTATTAACAGGCTATGTACCACAGTCTTTTAAGGTAGCTGTAATTAAACCTCTACTAAAAAAGCCCACCCTGGATCCAGAGGTGTTAGCCAACTATAGACCAATATCTAATCTTCCCTTTATGTCAAAGATCCTTGAGAAAGTAGTCGCAGACCAGCTGTGTGATTTTCTCCAGGATAATAATTTATTTGAGGAATTTCAGTCAGGATTTAGAGTGCATCATAGCACTGAGACAGCTCTAGTTAAAATTACAAATGACCTTCTCATTGCTTCAGACAAAGGACTTGTCTCTGTACTTGTTTTATTAGATCTTAGTGCAGCGTTTGACACAATTGACCATCAAATTCTACTGCAGAGACTGGATCACTTAATTGGCCTAAAAGGTTCTGCACTGAGCTGGTTTAAATCTTATTTATCTGATCGTTTTCAGTTTGTTCACGTTCATAATGAATTATCCTCACGTACTAAAGTTTGTTTTGGAGTTCCGCAAGGTTCTGTGCTCGGACCAATCCTTTTTACTCTATATATGCTTCCTTTAGGTAACATCATTAGAAATCACTCTATAAATTTCCATTGTTATGCAGATGATACTCAGTTGTATTTATCGATGAAGCCAGAAGAAAGTAATCAATTAACTAAACTTCATAACTGCCTTAAAGACATAAAAACTTGGATGAGCACCAATTTCCTGATGTTAAATTCAGACAAAACTGAAGTTATTGTTCTTGGCCCCAAACAACTCAGAGACTCTTTATCTGATGACATAGTTTCTCTAGATGGCATTGCTCTGGCCTCTAGCACTACCGTAAGAAACCTCGGAGTAATATTTGATCAAGATTTGTCTTTTAATTCTCATTTAAAACAAACCTCACAGACTGCATTTTTTCATCTGCGTAATATTGCGAAAATTAGGCCTATCCTGACCCGAAAAGATGCAGAAAAAATGGTCCACGCTTTTGTTACCTCAAGGCTGGATTACTGTAACTCTCTATTATCAGGTAGCTCTAGTAAGTCCTTAAAAACTCTCCAGCTAATTCAGAATGCAGCAGCACGTGTACTAACAGGAACTGAGAAACGAGATCATATTTCTCCTGTTTTAGCTTCTCTGCACTGGCTCCCTGTAAAATCCAGAATTGAATTTAAAATCCTAGTGTTAACTTATAAAGCTCTAAATGGTCAAGCTCCGTCATATCTTAGAGAGCTCATAGTGCCATATTATCCCACCAGAACACTGCGCTCTGAGAACGCAGGGTTACTCGTGGTCCCTAAAGTCTCCAAAAGTAGATCAGGAGCCAGAGCCTTCAGCTATCAGGCTCCTCTCCTGTGGAATCATCTTCCTGTTACGGTCCGGGAGGCAGACACCGTCTCCACATTTAAGACTAGACTTAAGACTTTCCTCTTTGATAAAGCTTATAGTTAGGGCTGGCTCAGGCTTGCCCTGTACCAGCCCCTAGTTAGGCTGACTTAGGCCTAGTCTGCCGGAGGACCCCCCTATAATACACCGGGCACCTTCTCTCCTTCTCTCTCTCTCCTTCTCTCTCTCTCTCTCTCTCTCTCTCTCTCTCTCTCTCTCTCGTATCCTATTACTGCATCTTGCTAACTCGGCCATTCTGCATGTCACTAACTCGGCTTCTTCTCCGGAGCCTTTGTGCTCCACTGTCTCTCAGATTAACTCATATCACAGCGGTGCCTGGACAGCGTGACGTGTGTGGTTGTGCTGCTGCCGTGGTCCTGCCAGATGCCTCCTGCTGCTGCTGCTGCCATCATTAGTCATTAGTCATACTTCTACTGTTATTATACACATATGACTATTGTCACACTGTATGCTGTATACTGCCAGATATTAATACATACTTTCAACATATTGTACCGCAGTAGCCAGAACTATAACTATAATATTATTACTTTCTTCCTGAGGTTTCTACCGTTTTTTTTCCCCGTTAAAGGGTTTTTTTGGGGAGTTTTTCCTGATCAGCTGTGAGGGTCATAAGGACAGAGGGATGTCGTATGCTGTAAAGCCCTGTGAGGCAAATTGTGATTTGTGATATTGGGCTTTATAAATAAAATTGAATTGAATTGAAATTGACTGAGACCAGGCTGACACCAGACTGGCACCAAGCTGAGAAAAGACTAGGACCAGACTGAGACCAGGCTGACACCAGGCTGACACCAGACTGACACCAGACTGAGACCAGACTGACACCAGACTGTGACCAGACTGAGACCAGACTGACACCAGACTGAGACCAGACTGAGCCCAGACTGGGACCAGGCTGACACCAGGCTGACACCAGACTGACACCAGACTGACACCAGACTGAGACCAGACTGACACCAGACTGTGACCAGACTGAGACCAGGCTGACACCAGACTGAGACCAGGCTGACACCAGGCTGACACCAGACTGAGACCAGACTGACACCAGACTGTGACCAGACTGAGACCAGGCTGACACCAGGCTGACACCAGACTGACACCAGACTGACACCAGACTGTGACCAGACTGACACCAGACTGAGACCAGACTGAGCCCAGACTGGGACCAGACTGGGACCAGGCTGAGACCAGACTGAGACCAGACTGTGACCAGACTGAGACCAGACTGACACCAGAGTGGGACCAGACTGAGACCAGACTGACACCAGATTGGGACCAGACTGAGACCAGACTGAGACCAGACTGTGACCAGATTGGGACCAGACTGAGCCCAGACTGAGACCAGACTGTGACCAGACTGACACCAGACTGACACCAGGCTGATAAAAGACTAGGACCAGACTGAGATCAGACTGACACCAGAGTGGGACCAGACTGGGACCAGACTGACACCAGAGTGGGACCAGACTGAGACCAGACCGAGCCCAGACTGGGACCAGACTGGGACTAGACTGACACCAGAGTGGGACCAGACTGAGACCAGACTGAGACCAGACTGAGATCAGACTGGGACCAGACTGACACCAGACTGAGACCAGACTGAGATCAGACTGGGACCAGACTGGGACCAGACTGAGACCAGACTGAGATCAGACTGGGACCAGACTGAGACCAGACTGACACCAGAGTGGGGCCAGACTGAGACCAGACTGACACCAGAGTGGGACCAGACTGGGACCAGACTGACACCAGAGTGGGACCAGACTGAGACCAGACTGAGACCAGATTGAGACCAGGCTAACACCAGACTGAGACCAGATTGAGACCAGACTGTGACCAGACTGAGACCAGACTTAGACCCAACTGGGACCAGACTGAGACCAGACTCATACCAGACTGACACCAGGCTGACGCCAGGCTGAGAAAAGACTAGGACCAGACTGACACCAGACTGACACCAGACTGAGACCAGGCTGACACCAGACTGACACCAGGCTGATAAAAGACTAGGACCAGACTGACACCAGACTGAGACCAGGCGGCTAACACCAGACTGACACCAGACTGAGACCAGGCGGCTAACACTAGACTGACACCAGACTGAGACCAGATTGAGACCCGACTGAGACCAGGCTGAGACCAGACTGAGACCAGACTGGGACCAGACTGAGACCAAACTGACACCAGACTGACACCAGTCTGACACCAGACTGACACCAGGCTAACACCAGACTGGGACCAGACTGAGACCAGATTGAGACCCGACTGAGACCAGGCTGAGACCAGACTGAGACCAGACTGGGACCAGACTGGGACCAGACTGAGACCAAACTGACACCAGTCTGACACCAGACTAACACCAGTCTGACACCAGACTGACACCAGGCTAACACCAGACTGACACCAAACTGACACCAGTCTGACACCAGACTAACACCAGTCTGACACCAGACTGACACCAGACTAACACCAGTCTGACACCAGACTGACACCAGGCTAACACCAGACTGACAACAGGCTAACACCAGACTGAGACCAGACTGGGACCAGACTGGGACCAGACTGAGACCAAACTGACACCAGTCTGACACCAGACTAACACCAGTCTGACACCAGACTGACACCAGGCTAACACCAGACTGACACCAGACTAACACCAGACTGACACCAGACTGACACCAGTCTGACACCAGACTGACACCAGGCTAACACCAGACTGACACCAAACTGACACCAGTCTGACACCAGACTAACACCAGTCTGACACCAGACTGACACCAGGCTAACACCAGACTGACAACAGGCTAACACCAGACTGACACCAGGCTAACACCAGACTGACACCAGGCTGACACCAGGCTAACACCAGACTGACACCAGACTGACACCAGTCTGACACCAGACTGACACCAGGCTAACACCAGACTGACACCAAACTGACACCAGTCTGACACCAGACTAACACCAGTCTGACACCAGACTGACACCAGGCTAACACCAGACTGACACCAGGCTAACACCAGACTGACACCAGGCTAACACCAGACTGACACCAGACTGACACCAGGCTAACACCAGACTGACACCAGGCTAACACCAGACTGACACCAGGCTAACACCAGACTGACACCAGACTGTTAAAGGAAACAAGAACTGACCTGGACTTGTCCTGTCTCTTCACATCATTTCCTCCTCTTGTTTGTTGTTATTGTTGTTGTTTACACCTTCTCCCCTGTCGTCTTTTTTTGTTTCATTTCCTCCTGTCTGTCTCTTCTTCTCTTCCTTCAGTTTGTCTTTTCTCCTTCTGTTGTTTTCTCTGTTTGTTGTTTATTCTCTCCTCTTCTGTTCTTCTTTCGTCTATTCTTCTGTGGTTGTCCTGTGTCTCCTTCCTTCTTTTCTGTTTGCTGCTCGTCGTCCTCACAGGGAGACGGACACTGTGACATCATCAATAATTCAGCCTCACTGAACCGACAGCGCACACACACACGCCCGCACGCGCACACACACACACACACACACACACACACACACACTGTGTGTTAGAAATGTTGCTCTAAACTTTTGAACCAACTACGACTTGACAGAGTTGATCAATCAATACCTGATCAATTACTGAACAATACCTGATCAGTAACTGATCAGTAACAACATGTGTCACAGTTTCAGTACTCTGACCTGTAACTTGATCGGCCAATAGAAAGTGGAGCTGCTCTCATGTTTCTATTGGCTGCTGGTGTCGGCCTATCAGGTTACAGCTCAGTGTGGACTGACTGAGGTCACCTAGCAACAGACACACACACACACACACATACACACACTTTTGATCACTGATTGGATCATTGATCATTGGTCTGTGTGTAGTCGTCATTAGAGCCCTGGGTTCTGTCTGTCAGGCTGTTGTCGGGAGGCCCTATTGTCCAGACCGACCCACCGTGACATCACACCAACACCACCAATCAGCTCCTGGTAGGAAAAGTGTGACATCATCAATGTGATGATTTCTGTCGTCGTTTTCAGACGTGACGTATAAAGTTTATTTTTAGTAACATCTGGAGGGAAAGTCTTCACATCACGTATGTTAAATCAAACAGCATTGTCACTTCCTGTTTGATTTTAACCTCCAAAAAAATAAAAATAAATCCATATCAGCCTGAGAGTTCCTAATATTTAGAACATTATCACGGCTTTACCTCACAGGGAACCTCCATCAGCCACCCCCATCATCCACCTCCATCAATCAATCAATCAATTTTATTTATAAAGCCCAGTATCACAAATCACAATTTGCCTCACAGGGCTTTACAGCATACGACATCCCTCTGTCCTTATGACCCTCACAGCTGATCAGGAAAAACTCCCCAAAAAACCCTTTAACGGGGAAAAAACGGTAGAAACCTCAGGAAGAGCAACTGAGGAGGGATCCCTCTTCCAGGACGGACAGATGTGCAATAGATGTCGTACAGAACAGATCAACATGATAAATTAACAGTAATCCACATGACACAATGAGACAGAGAGAGAGAGAGAGAGAGAGCGAGAGAGAGATGCAGATAATGACAGTAGCTTACAACAACATTAATGAAAGTAATAATATTATAGTTATAGTTCTGGCTACTGTGGTACAATATGTTGAAAGTATGTATTCATATCTGGCAGTATACATGTGTGACAATAGTCATATGTGTATAATAACAGTAGAAGTATGACTAATGACTAATGATGGCAGCAGCAGCAGGAGGCATCTGGCAGGACCACGGCAGCAGCACAACCACACACGTCACGCTGTCCAGGCACCGCTGTGATATGAGTTAATCTGAGAGACAGTGGAGCACAAAGGCTCCGGAGAAGAAGCCGAGTTAGTGACATCCAGAATGGCCGGGTTAGCAAGATGCAGTAATAGAATACGAGAGAGAGAGAGAGAGAGAGAGAAGGAGAGAGAGAGAAGGTGCCCGGTGTATTATAGGGGGGTCCTCCGGCAGACTAGGCCTAAGTCAGCCTAACTAGGGGCTGGTACAGGACAAGCCTGAGCCAGCCCTAACTATAAGCTTTATCAAAGAGGAAAGTCTTAAGTCTAGTCTTAAATGTGGAGACGGTGTCTGCCTCCCGGACTGTAACAGGAAGATGATTCCACAGGAGAGGAGCCTGATAGCTGAAGGCTCTGGCTCCTGATCTGCTTTTGGAGACTTTAGGGACCACGAGTAACCCTGCGTTCTCAGAGCGCAGTGTTCTGGTGGGATAATATGGCACTATGAGCTCTCTAAGATATGACGGAGCTTGACCATTTAGAGCTTTATAAGTTAACAGTAGGATTTTAAATTCAATTCTGGATTTTACAGGGAGCCAGTGCAGAGAAGCTAAAACAGGAGAAATATGATCTCGTTTCTTAGTTCCTGTTAGTACACGTGCTGCTGCATTCTGAATTAGCTGGAGAGTTTTTAAGGTCTTACTAGAGCTACCTGATAATAGAGAGTTACAGTAATCCAGCCTTGAGGTAACAAAAGCGTGGACCAATTTTTCTGCATCTTTTCGGGTCAGGATAGACCTAATTTTCGCAATATTACGCAGATGAAAAAATGCAGTCCGTGAGGTTTGTTTTAAATGAGAATTAAAAGACAAATCTTGATCAAATATCACTCCGAGGTTTCTTACGGTAGTGCTAGAGGCCAGAGCAATGCCATCTAGAGAAACTATGTCATCAGATAAAGAGTCTCTGAGTTGTTTGGGGCCAAGAACAATAACTTCAGTTTTGTCTGAATTTAACATCAGGAAATTGGTGCTCATCCAGGTTTTTATGTCTTTAAGGCAGTTATGGAGTTTAGTTAATTGATTACTTTCTTCTGGCTTCATCGATAAATACAACTGAGTATCATCTGCATAACAATGGAAATTTATAGAGTGATTTCTAATGATGTTACCTAAAGGAAGCATATATAGAGTAAAAAGGATTGGTCCAAGCACAGTGTAACACTTTACCTTTTCTCAAGTAAGCGTTAACTATACAAGGGGGGCTCTTTTCAGGAAAATAGAAAACTTTTGGGAAAAATAAAAAAAATATTTATCCCCCCCCCAAAAAAAACAACAACAAATATTAAGGAATAAAGATATATGAAACTCTCAACAGAGTGTATAAATTCAAATAACACACGTTTAATTAATTCCTCCCCCCAGCGCTTATACGCACGTCATGCGTAGGTTTAAATGAAAAAAAAAGGTCACATCACAAAACCAATCTCAGTCTTTGCAATCCCCAAAATAAACTCACAGTCCCAACTAACGAAAAATACAATACTGTCCATTTTCAATAACTTTTAAGTGTCTTTTGATTATTTTTGAGTCCGCGACGCACGCAAACGAAACAGTCACTCATCCAGGCGTGTCAAACAAAAATAGCACAGATCCACACAGCAAAAACCGGTGAAAAAACAAAAATATGCGATCGATCGCTGTACCTCTGGTATACCAGGAAAAATATATAAAAGAAACGATCTCACCCAGGGACCACGCAGTCAATCAGGGAAAGTAATCCATCGGTTAGGTCCTGGGCACACGCTCTGTCCTCTGAGGTCGAGATGTCCAGCTGGGATACCGTGAAAGGACGGGTTTTTAAGGTAACCACTGATGGGTTTCTTTCTAATGGTCTTTTTAATTTACTTAATGTCCACAGCTCGTTACTTTTACTTATATTCAGGTCCTAACGTTTAGGTCCGCCAGCTCTGTTGTTCCTTTTCCCGGGTCTTCTCCGCCTCTTCCTCCCTAAATAACCTCGTCCATTTTTGTAAATTATCACTTTACACATACAGAAATTTACACCCACGACAGCGGATACCCCATCTTACCCTTATACATGTACAGGGAATTATTTATTTATTTTTTACATAATCGAAGAAACCTGTTGTTTCCCAGATATCTCCATATCTTAAATTGCATTTAATTAATGATTAGGTGACTCTGTCACAACAGAACCTTGCGGAACTCCAAAACAAACTTTGGTACGTAAGGATGATTCATTATGGACGTCAACAAACTGAAAAAGATCAGATAAATAAGATTTAAACCAGCTCAGTGCAGAACTTTTTAGGCCAATTAAGTGTTCCAGTCTCAGCAGTAGAATTTGATGGTCAATAGTGTCAAACGCTGCACTAAGATCTAATAAAACAAGTACAGAGACGAGTCCTTTGTTTGAAGCAATCAGAAGGTCATTTGTAATTTTAACTAGTGCTGTCTCAGTGCTATGATGCACTCTAAATCCTGACTGAAATTCCTCAAATAAATTATTGTCATGGAGAAAATCACACAGCTGGTCTGCGACTACTTTCTCAAGGATCTTTGACATAAAGGGAAGATTAGATATTGGTCTATAGTTGGCTAACACCTCTGGATCCAGGGTGGGCTTTTTTAGTAGAGGTTTAATTACAGCTACCTTAAAAGACTGTGGTACATAGCCTGTTAATAAGGATATATTGATCATATCTAATATATGAGTGTTAACTAAAGGAAAGACCTCCTTAAGTAGCCTAGTTGGGATGGGGTCTAAGAGACACGTTGATGATTTAGATGAAGAAATCACTGCAGTCAATTCTTGAAGAGAAATTGGGGAGAAGCAATCTAAATATATATTAGGTTTTACAGCTGTGTTTGGGGTTAGATAGGTACTATCTGAGGATAGGAGGTCATGAATTTTGCCTCTAATAGTTAGAATTTTGTCATTAAAAAAGCTCATAAAATCATTACTGCTAAGGGCTAAAGGAATACAAGGCTCAATAGAGCTTTGACTCTCAGTCAGCCTGGCTACAGTGCTGAAAAGAAACCTGGGGTTGTTCTTATTGTCTTCTATTAATGCTGAGTAATAGTTTGCTCTGGCATTGCGGAGGCCCCTCTTATAAGTTTTGAGACTGTCTGTCCAGATTAAACGAGATTCTTCCAGTTTGGTTCATCGCCAATTCCTTTCAAATTTTCGCAATATTTGTTTTAACTTACGGGTTTGAGAGTTATACCAAGGAGCGAACTTTCTTTGCTTTGTTAACTTCTTTTTAAGAGGAGCTACAGAGTCAAGTGTTGTTCGCAGTGAGCCTACGGCGCTATCGACAAAATGATCAAAGTCGGTACGGGAAACCTCTGTTACTGAGGGACTTGGTATTGAATTTAACGATGGAGTAATCTTTTCCTTAAATTTTGCGACAGCACTATCTGATAAACATCTAGTATAGTAACTGTTGCTGAGTGGCGTGTAATCAAGTATAAAGAAATCAGAAGTAATCAGATAATGATCCGATAGCGAGGGATTCTGTGGAAAGACTGTTAGGTTATCAATTTCAATTCCATACGTCAGAACTAGATCGAGGGTATGGTTAAAACAGTGAGTGGGTTCATGTACACCCTGACTGAAGCCAATGGAGTCTAATAATGAGATAAACGCGGTAGCCAGGGAGTCATTATCAACGTCAACATGAATGTTAAAATCGCCTACAATAATAACTTTATCTGATTTAAGAACTAAACTGGATAAAAACTCTGAGAATTCAGATACAAATTCAGAATACGGGCCAGGAGCACGGTACACTATAACAAATAAAAGTGGCTGCGAGGTTTTCCAGGTCGGATGTAAAAGACGAAGAACGAGGCTTTCAAATGAATTATAATCTAGTTTAGGTTTAGGGCTGATTAACAGACTAGAGTTAAAAATGGCTGCAACTCCCCCTCCTCGGCTGCTGCCTCGAGGAATGTGGGTATTATTATGACTGGGAGGAGTGGACTCATTTAGACTAACATATTCATCTGGACACAGCCAGGTTTCAGTGAGACTGAGTAAATCAATTTGATTATCTGATATTAATTCGTTTACTAACACTGCTTTAGACGATAGAGACCTGATATTTAACAGTCCGCATTTAATTCTCCTGTTTTGTCTTTCTGTCACAGAAGAGGTTTTAATTTTTATGAGGTTGTTATGCACAACTCCTCTTTGTTTAATTTTAGATTTAAATAATTTAGGTGGTCGGGGGACAGACACCGTTTGTATAAAACTATGAAGACTATGGCTGGGTAACTGAACTAGAAGCTCAGAGAAGCGTGTAGGACTGCGACTCTGAGTCCTGGTCTCAACTCTGGGTTGTCAGGGATTTAAATTACTAATAAAGTTTGCCAGGTTCCTAGAAATGAGAGCAGCTCCATCCAAAGTGGGATGAATGTTGTCTCTCCTAATAAGACCAGGTTTTCCCCAGAAAGTTTGCCAATTATTAACGAAACCCACATCGTTTGCTGGACACCACCTGGACAGCCAGCGATTAAATGATGACATGCGGCTAAACATGTCATCACTGGTCAGATTTGGGAGGGGTCCAGAGAAAACTATGGAGTCCGACATCGTTTTTGCATATTCACACACTGAGGCAATATTAATTTTAGTGACCTCCGATTGGCGTAACCGGGTGTCATTGCCGCCGACGTGAATAACAGTCTTACTGAATCTACATTTAGCTTTAGCCAGACGTTTTAAATTTGATTCTATGTCGCCCGCTCTCGCCCCAGGGATACATTTGACTATGGCCGCTGGTGTTGCTAACTTCACGTTTCTCAGAATAGAGCTGCCAATAACCAGAGTTTTATCCTCAGCGGGTGTGTCGCTGAGTGGGGAAAAGCGGTTGGAAACGTGAACAGGCTGGTGGTGAGCCGTGGGCTTCTTGGAGCTGTGCTTCTGGCGAATCAGAACCCAGCCTCCCGGCTGAACGGGAGTTACCGGAGGACAGTTAGCAGAGGCTAAGGCTAGGCTATGTGGCTCCGCACCGGCTACAGGGGGCTGGCTAACTACCGCAGCTACTGAATGGTTTTCCATGGTGCAAAGCCGCGCTTCTAATTCACTAAGCCTCGCCTCCAACGCAGCAAATAAGCTACACTTATTACAATTACCACTGTCGCTAAAGGAGGCAGAGGCATAACTGAACATTTGGCACACCGAGCAGGAAAGAGCAGAGGGAGAAGCCATCGCTAACTTTAAAGCTAATGGAGCTACCAAGGCTAGTAACGTGCAAACAACAGCTAAGAGCTTAGCGAGAAAGTCGTAGAAAGGAGGAGAGCTATAAGTGCTTAAACAGAACCAGTGTGGGTTAAGACTGGAAGTAGACGTTAAAGCAACTGAAGTGAGAAAACAGGCTACTAGAATTCACCAGAGCAGTACGGAGACGCTGTCACAGAAACACCGGAAATGACACAACTCGCTTACCGCAATATGTCAGCACGTCCTGTCGGAACAACTGAACACAACTGATCCATCAGCCACCTCCATCCGCCACCTTCATCAGCCACCTTCATCAGCCACCTCCATCAGCTGCCCCCATCAGCCACTTCCATCAGCTGCCCCCATCAGCCGCCCCCATCAACCACCTCTATCAGTTTTGTAATTGTTATTTGTAGAGTCTTGGCTTGCTCTGCTTTTATGTTTGTGTTGCTATGTTTACCTGTTACTATATTTTTATCTTATATCTTAAACTGCATGCAATGATATTGTTTTAAACTTCTAACTTTTTTATTACTTAGGCTGCCAACTCAGATCTGGCCAGGGACTGTGGATGAAAACTAGCCTTTTGGCTAATTCCGGTATATTTACAGTTCACTGTTCACTAATATGCATTGTCCCTGATAAATAAACAAATAAATAAAATCAGCTGCCCCATCAGCTGCCCACATCCCCCACCTCTATCTACTGCCTCCATCAGCCACCTCCATCAGCTGCCCCATCAGCTGCCCACATTCCCCACCTCCATCTACTGCCTCCATCAGCCACCTCCATGTACTGCCTCCACCAGCCACCTCCATCAGCCACCTCCATCAGCTGCCCCATCAGCTGCCCACATTCCTCACCTCCATCTACTGCCTCCATCAGCCACCATGTACTGCCTCCACCAGCCACCTCCATCAGCCGCCTCCATCAGCCACCTCCATCAGCTGCCCCATCAGCTGCCCACATCCCCCACCTCCATCTACTGCCTCCATCAGCCACCTCCATGTACTGCCTCCACCAGCCACCTCCATCAGCCACCTCCATGTAGTGCCTCCACCACCACCTCCATCATCCATCTCCATGTACTGCCTCCATCAGCCACCCACCTCCATCAGCCACCTCCATTAGTTAAAGAAGTGTAAGTATCCTAATTATATTGTATGCTTCACCACAGTTTGATTGTTTTTTTGTTTTTAGGTGAAAAAGATTAAAATGACATGTCAACGACCTGAAACGTCACTCTTTAATAATCTTCGTCTTTATTTCATCAACAAATGTTTTACACTTCCATATTTTCTGATTTTATTCGACATTGTTAAGATTTCATTTAGAACTCCGTCATACTCAACCCTTCAGAATAAAATACTTCCTGAAAATCAGAACAACTTTCTGTGAAGACGGAGAAACTGGATCAAATATAAAACATGTATTAAACACAGAAACGTGTCCGTCAGGTTCCTTTGATTATATTCAGACATGACGTCACCACCTGTCAATTGATCACAGATCAATCACATCTGTTCACACTCCTGTAATGTGTGATGTCACAAACCGCATCACAGCCTCTTGGCATTTTGTGTCGTTGTCATGAATAAAAGAGAAAGAAAAGTAAAAAACAAACATCACAGTTCAGCAGCGACAATTTTAATGTTTATAAACATTTATTAATATTCATTAATATTTCTACTGTTGGTCGTCACATGATACGACTGATGAAAACAACCCATAATAATGATAATAATCATCATCATCATTATAATTATTATTGTACTTCTAATACTTCTACTACTAATAATAATATTATTATTAATATATAATAACGAAAGCAATGACAATAATAATAATAAACATATTATAGTTATTGCATCTTTTTTCAGTGTTTTTTATAATTTTTTGCAAAAACGTGTAAAAAATAACGAAAAATACTTTGCATTTTATTTCTAGTAAATTTTTCTTTGATCCAATCATCAGCTCCTCCATGTTCCTCTTGTTGTTGTTGGCACAAAATGGCCGCCCTGAGGCTTCTTCAACTTTATTTCCATTCATGTATTTCTTCTTCTTCACTTCCTTCTCTGCTTCCTTGTGTCCTTCCTTGTTTCCTCAGTGAAAGGAAGGAAACATCAACGTGAGGTAACAGGAAGTAAAAGAAGCCAATCACAATGCTCCTGGCGTGGTGACATCACTTCCTCCTCCTGCAGCGGTAGCAGCAGGCCGCACACCTCCCCTGCCCCTCCTCCATCTCCCCTCCAGCCTCCTTCACCACGTACGGGGGGGGGGCGGAGCTCGACACGCCGTACGGGTTCCCGTTGTCACTGCTCAGAGCTCCCGGATTGGCTATCACCATGCCACCATCATCGGAGGTGTGGAGCTTAGCCCGGGGGATGGTCACCTGACCATACGGGTTGTCAGGGGAGACGTTGATGTTTGATGACATGGCGATGCGTCACAGCAGGGTGGAGCTAAAGATGATCAATTAACCAATCAAACAGCTGTCCAATCATAGACGAGCTCTGAAGAGAAGAGACAGAGAACTAAGTGTGAGGTCAATGCTGTCACAAAGAAAGATCAGATGCAGACTTTCTGTAAACATGACTCCGCCCCCTCTGCCTCGTTCAGAAAAATTCAGTCTCATTTTGAACGTGTCCTGATCGTCTGACCTCCATAACACCATAAAAACATGTTATCTCCGCAGCCATCTTGACCAGCCTTTACTGTGTACGATCAGTGCTGCTGGTCACCCGACAAACATCTGCACTGTACCTGTGGGTCAGCTTTACACAGGACTTACATCACACCCTACATCACATCCTACATCATAACCTATACCACACCTTACATCACACCCTACATCACATCCTACATCATAACCTATACCACACCTTACATCACACTCTACATCACAACCTACATCATAACCTACACCACACCTTACATCACATCCTACATCACACTCTACATCACATTCTACATCATAACCTATATCATAACCTACACCGCACCTTACATCACACCCTACATCACATCCTACATCATAACCTATACCACACCTTACATCACACCCTACATCACATCCTACATCATAACCTACACCACACCTTACATCACATCCTACATCACACTCTACATCACATCCTACATCATAACCTACACTGCACCTTACATCACATCCTACATCACACTCTACATCACATCCTACATCATAACCTACACTGCACCTTACATCACATCCTACATCATAACCTACACCACACCTTACATCACATCCTACATCATAACCTACACCACACCCTACATCACATCCTACATCATAACCTACACCACACCCTACATCATAACCTACACCACGCCTTACATCACATCCTACATCATAACCTACACCACACCTTACATCACATCCTACATCATAACCTACACCACACCTTACATCACACCCTACATCACATCCTACCTCATAACCTACACCACACCTTACATCACATACTACATGACAACCTACACCACATCCTACATCACACCCTACATCATAACCTACACCACACCTTACATCATAACCTACACCACACCTTACATCACACTCTACATCACACTCTACATCATAACCTACACCACACCTTACATCACATCCTACATCATAACCTACATCACACCTTACGTCACACCCTACATCATAACGTACACCACATCTTACATCATAACCTACACCACACCTTACATCATAACCTACACCACACCTTACATCACACCTTACATCACACTCTACATCATAACCTACACCACATCTTACATCACATCCTACATCATAACATACACCACACCTTACATCACACCCTACATCATAACCTACATCACACCTTACGTCACACCCTACATCATAACCTACACCACACCTTACATCACATCCTACATCATAACATACACCACACCTTACATCACACCCTACGTCACACCCTACATCATAACCTACACCACACCTTACATCACATCCTACATCATAACCTACGTCACACCTTACATCACATCCTACATCATAACTTACATCACACCCTACATCATAACCTACACCACACCTTACATCACATCCTACATCACACCCTACATCACACCCTACATCATAACCTACACCACACCTTACATCACATCCTACATCATAACATACACCACACCTTACATCACACCCTACATCATAACCTATACCACACCTTACATCACACCCTACATCACATCCTACACCACATCCTACATCACACCCTACATCATAACCTACACCACACCTTACATCATAACCTACACCACACCTTACATCACATCCTACATCATAACCTACGCATGCCTTACATCACATCCTACATCATAACCTACACCACACCCTACATCACACCCTACCACCCGGTTTAATTCACGTCAACCGGATAAACCATCAACGGCATGTCAAGGGACTATATTCAACTTATCTTGCATTGTAACATGCATTATGACAACTTAATAAGGTTTATGTTTGTTTATAAATGAAGTGGAGGAGCCTACAAGTGTTTTGTTTAGTTTGTCTCAGAGGCTGCAGAGGGAGTCCGCAGCTCCGCTCAGCTCAGCTGTCTGCTGCTGCTGCGAGAGATCAAATTTCATTGGGGGCGGGGAAAAGTACAAGGGAGTCAACAGTCATTCAGTTTGTTGCCCTAGCCAAAGATACTGGATTACTACTGTACTATACAGTATATACTATACTGTACTATTACTACTATTATTACTGGTTTATCCACCGTCTTTGCCCTAACATCTTGGGCCCAATTCCAATCCGGCCCCTAAAGACTCGAGCCCTGAATCCTCACTGACTTAACTGACGTCAGCTGTAAGTGATTGAGTGTGAGAGTCTGAAAGGGCTCCGGATGCTACAAATAGGAATGGGACAGCACTTATCCCCCTCTCTACAAAATGTTGTTGACACTGGCAACTCTGGGCGTGATCGTTTATCGGTTATTGTCAGCATATATTCCACACACAAAGAATATCTATAGATAGATAGATATTCTTTGTGTGTGGAATATAACCACTGGTATTCCTCTGACTTCGTGTGTGTTTATGTACCATCTTAAATCCTTGTTAATGTAATGTTTCATTGTTTATCTATCTGTTTTTTCGCTCTCCTTCCATAATGTTACCGTTTGCATATCTACCGAACGTGTTTTTTTTTTTTTATAACACTTCTGGTGTTCTGAGGGCAACCCCTGTATTTCACGTCACAACGCTTTGAACTGTGGGTAATTTCCTTACCGTAAGTCCGCATCGATGCTGACCTACGGTAAGGGGGCATAAAGGGCTCACTCACTGACTCACTGACTTGACGATTTGACAGTGGGACAGCCCTCACACACTCACGCACTTCACATGAACGCGCCTCTAAGTCAGTGAGTCTGTAAGGGATCGGATTGGAATTGGGCCCGCGTGTCCTTCTGCTTTTTCTTCTTCTTGTGTAACCTTGTGTGTATTGGCGGTTAATACAGCATTACCGCCACCTAGTGGATTGGAAGCGCATTACAGCCATAATGGGCTTATATATATATAACTTACATCAGAGTCTTTATCACAACTTACATCATAGTCTACGTCATAACTTACATCATAGCCTACATCACAACTTACATCAGAGCCTACATCATAACTTACATCAGAGCCTGCATCACAGCTTACATCAGAGTCTATATCACAACTTACATCAGAGCCTACATCATAACTTACATCAGAGTCTATATCACAACTTACATCAGAGCCTTCATCAGGTCCTACATCATAACTTACATCAGTCTACATCATAACTTACATCAGAGCCTACATCAGAGTCTATATCACAACTTACATCACAGCCTACGTCATAACTTACATCAGAGTCTATATCACAACTTACATCAGAGTCTATATCACAACTTACATCAGAGCCTACATCATAACTTACATCAGAGTCTATATCACAACTTACATCAGAGCCTACATCAGGTTCTACATCATAACTTACATCAGTCTACATCATAACTTACATCAGAGCCTACATCAGAGTCTATATCACAACTTACATCACAGCCTACGTCATAACTTACATCAGAGCCTGCATCATAACTTACATCAGAGTCTATATCACAACTTACATCAGAGCCTGCATCATAACTTACATCAGAGTCTATATCACAGCTTACATCAGAGCCTACATCATAAATTACATCAGAGCCTACATCATAACTTACATCAGAGCCTACATCATAACTTACATCAGAACCTACATCATAAATTACATCAGAGCCTACATCATAACTTACATCAGAACCTACATCATAAATTACATCAGAGCCTACATCATAACTTACATCAGAACCTACATCATAAATTACATCAGAGCCTACATCATAACTTACATCAGAGCCTGCATCATAAATTACATCAGAGCCTACATCATAACTTACATTAGAGCCTACATCATAACTTACATCAGAGCCTACATCACAACTTACATTAGAGCCTACATCATAACTTACATCAGAGCCTACATCACAACTTGCATCAGTCTATATCACAACTTACATCAGAGCCTGCATCATAACTTACATCAGAGTCTATATCACAACTTACATCAGAGCCTGCATCATAACTTACATCAGAGCCTACATCATAACTTACATCATAGCCTGCATCATAACTTACATTAGAGCCTACATCATAACTTACATCAGAGCCTACATCACAACTTGCATCAGTCTATATCACAACTTACATCAGAGCCTGCATCATAAATTACATCAGAGCCTACATCATAACTTACATCATAGCCTACATCATAACTTACATCAGAGCCTGCATCACAACTTACATCAGAGCCTGCATCATAACTTACATCAGAGTCTACATCATAAATTACATCAGAGCCTACATCAGGTCCTGACAGTGTTGATGTCACACCGCTGACATACACAGCTGAGACACACAACTTAGACACACACCTGAGACGTCACACCTGAGACATCACACCGCTGACGCACACAGCTGACACACACAACTGAGACACACACCTGAGACGTCACATGTCCAAACATGAAACTCAGACCTCAGATGATTCAGCCTCACGTTAATAGGAGCCTCAACCTATGACATCACACTCACTTCCTGATTCACCTGCTCTGACTGTCTCCTGTCTCCTGTCCCCTAACTCCTGTCTCGTATCTCATGTCTCCTGTCCCCAGTCTCCTCTCTCCTCTCTCATGTCTCCTGTCCCCCTAACTCCTGTCTCCTGTCCCCCTAACTCCTGTCCCTTGTCTCCTGTCCCCTGTCCCTTGTCCTCTGTCTTCTGTCTCCTGTCCCTTGTCTCCTCTCTCGTGTCCCCTGTCTCCCGTCCCTTGTGTCCTGTCTCCTGTCCTTTGTCCCCTGTCCCCTCTCTCCTGTCTCCTGTCCCCTGTGTCCTGTCCTCAGACTTTAAAATGGATTATAACTCTGATGTGTTTCAGGTGAGATCACCTGACTCTCCTGTTCACAGCTCCGCACTCCTCTTCCTCGTCTTCCTCAGTATCTCCTGTCTCGAAAGACAAACACAAATGTCCGCGTCCTCTGTCCTGGTCTTGGTCTGTCCTGGTCTTGGTCTGTCCCTGTTGAGACTTGCTGTTTAAATAAAGTCACAAACACAAATCTCTCTCTCTCTGTGAGAAGCTCACTCGACCGACTCGCCCAAACCTGTCTGACCTGCTGACACTCCCTCTCTCTCTGTTCACTCTCTGTCAGGCTCCGCCCCCCCGTATGTGTTTACTGCAGCAGAGTCACAGTGTGAGGAGACTCTGATCCACGTCAGGATGTTGAGTCCCATCACTGTGCCAGTTCCATCTTTGAATATATGAGACGTCTTGATCAGTGACTTCATCATGTGTCCAGGGAGATTCATTTCTCATTAACACTGACACACCTGCAGCTCTGTAAAATTCCTCTGTGATGATCCGCTCTGATTTATGTCCAGGGAAAACCACAACAAGGGTCCAAAGTCTTTTCAGAGCCAGAGACACTTTTCTTACGGGCCGACAAACCGCTGTCTCTCTGATGTGTTCAGTGTCTCTGATGTTATAAAGAAAAGAATCAAAGGACAATGCATAAAATGTGCTGTGATGATAATGTAAATCCAGGATGTGTAATATGTGATATATGTGGGTGGAACAGATTGTTAGATAAATGACAGAGTGTGAGGTCAAACAGTATCTTTCATACAGACACTCCTCCAGGGAGACATCCAAACAGGCTCTAATCACCTTCTCCTTACACAACAGCCTCTGAATACACTGGGCCTCAACCTCCACCACTTCTGTGGCGGTATTCAATACATTCCATCATGCTCTTATTTTGAAAGATTGGTAACAGGAAGCAGTTTGAGAGGAATCAATCAATCAATCAATCAATCAATCAATTTTATTTATAAAGCCCAATATCACAAATCACAATTTGCCTCACAGGGCTTTACAGCATACGACATCCCTCTGTCCTTATGACCCTCACAGCTGATCAGGAAAAACTCCTTTAATGGGGAAAAAACGGTAGAAACCTCAGGAAGAGCGACTGAGGAGGGATCCCTCCTGATCTACTTTTGGAGACTTTAGGGACCACGAGTAACCCTGCGTTCTCAGAGCGCAGTGTTCTGGTGGGATAATATGGCACTATGAGCTCTCTAAGATATGACGGAGCTTGACCATTTAGAGCTTTATAAGTTAACACTAGGATTTTAAATTCAATTCTGGATTTTACAGGGAGCCAGTGCAGAGAAGCTAAAACAGGAGAAATATGATCTCGTTTCTTAGTTCCTGTTAGTACACGTGCTGCTGCATTCTGAATTAGCTGGAGAGTTTTTAAGGACTTACTAGAGCTACCTGATAATAGAGAGTTACAGTAATCCAGCCTTGAGGTAACAAAAGCGTGGACCAATTTTTCTGCATCTTTTCGGGTCAGGATAGGCCTAATTTTCACAATATTACGCAGATGAAAAAATGCAGTCTGTGAGGTTTGTTTTAAATGAGAATTAAAAGACAAATCTTGATCAAATGTTACTCCGAGGTTTCTTACGGTAGTGCTAGTTTAGTTTAGTTTTGTTTAGTGGTTTAGTTGACAGGGACCATGTACAGAACAGGTTCTACACCAGAGTTAGCTGAATAGCTCATTTGCATCTGTGGTCCCTGGGCAGGAAATTAAAAGGACAATAAAGCACATTCAAACCTTACAGACAATATTAAAACCAAACAACAGCATCAACAACATTACAGAGTAAACATCGTACAAAATACATTTGGTGTTCTATATACAAAGATCAATGATCACATTATTGATTCTCTTTTAGCCATGTCTTCAGAGACTTTTTAAAACTGTTAAGACTTGCACAGTCTCTAATATGGAGTGAGATTGAGTTCCATTTTCCAGTTGCTTGGAATGAGAATGCTGATAGCCCAAAAGTGGTCTTCCTAAATTTGGTGAAACAATCGCCTCTCATTGAGGCCCTGGATACCCTTACATTGTCCCTGCAGAATGACACACATTGCTTGAGTGGTGGTGGTGCAATGTCATGTGCTAGAGGCCAGAGCAATGCCATCTAGAGAAACTATGTCATCAGATAAAGAGTCTCTGAGTTGTTTGGGGCCAAGAACAATAACTTCAGTTTTGTCTGAATTTAACATCAGGAAATTGGTGCTCATCCAAGTTTTTATGTCTTTAAGGCAGTTATGGAGTTTAGTTAATTGATTACTTTCTTCTGGCTTCATCGATAAATACAACTGTGTATCATCTGCATAACAATGGAAATTTATAGAGTGATTTCTAATGATGTTACCTAAAGGAAGCATATATAGAGTAAATAGGATTGGTCCGAGCACAGAACCTTGCGGAACTCCAAAACAAACTTCGGTACGTGAAGATGATTCATTATGAACGTGAACAAACTGAAAATGATCAGATAAATAAGATTTAAACCAGCTCAGTGCAGAACCTTTTAGGCCAATTAAGTGATCCAGTCTCTGCAGTAGAATTTGATGGTCAATTGTGTCAAACGCCGCACTAAGATCTAATAAAACAAGTACAGAGACAAGTCCTTTGTCCGAAGCAATCAGAAGATCATTTGTAATTTTAACTAGAGCTGTCTCAGTGCTATGATGCACTCTAAATCCTGACTGAAATTCCTCAAATAGATTATTATCATGGAGAAAATCACACAGCTGGTCTGCGTCTACTTTCTCAAGGATCTTTGACATAAAGGGAAGATTAGATATTGCTCTATAGTTGGCTAACACCTCTGGATCCAGGGTGGGCGTTTTTTAGTAGAGGTTTAATTACAGCTACCTTAAAAGACTGTGGTACATAGCCTGTTAATAAGGATATATTGATCATATCTAATATATGAGTGTTAACTAAAGGAAAGACCTCCTTAAGTAGCCTAGTTGGGATGGGGTCTAAGAGACACGTTGATGATTTGGATGAAGAAATCACTGCGGTCAATTCTTGAAGAGAAATTGGGGAGAAGCAATCTAAATATATATTAGGTCTTACAGCTGTGTTTGAGGTTAGACAGGTACTATCTGAGGACAGGAGGTCATGAATTTTGCCTCTAATAGTTAGAATTTTGTCATTAAAAAAGCTCATAAAATCATTACTGCTAAGGGCTAAAGGAATACAAGGCTCAATAGAGCTTTGACTCTCAGTCAGCCTGGCTACAGTGCTGAAAAGAAACCTGTGGTTGTTCTTATTGTCTTCTATTAATGCTGAGTAATAGTTTGCTCTGGCATTGCAGAGGCCCCTCTTATAAGTTTTGAGACTGTCTGTCCAGATTAAACGAGATTCTTCCAGTTTGGTTAATCGCCAAGTCCTTTCAAATTTTCACGATATTTGTTTTAACTTACGGGTTTGAGAGTTATACCAAGGAGTGAACTTTCTTTGCTTTGTTAACTTCATTTTAAGAGGAGCTACAGAGTCGAGTGTTGTTCGCAGCGAGCCTACAGCGCTATCGACAAAATGATCAAAGTCGGTACGGGAAACCTCTGTTACTGAGGGACTTGGTATTGAATTTAACAACGGAGTAATCTTTTCCTTAAATTTTGCGACAGCACTATCTGATAAACATCTAGTATAGTAACTGTTGCTGAGTGGCGTGTAATCAAGTAAAAAGAAATCAAAAGTAATCAGATAATGATCCGATAGCGAGGGATTCTGTGGAAAGACTGTTAGGTTATCAATTTCAATTCCATACGTCAGAACTAGATCGAGGGTATGGTTAAAACAGTGAGTGGGTTCGTGTACACCCTGACTGAAGCCAATGGAGTCTAATAATGAGATAAACGCGGTAGCCAGTCATTATCAACGTCGACATGAATGTTAAAATCGCCTACAATAATAACTTTATCTGATTTAAGAACTAAACTGGATAAAAACTCTGAGAATTCAGATACAAATTCAGAATACGGGCCAGGAGCACAGTACACTATAACAAATAAAAGTGGCTGCGAGGTTTTCCAGGTCGGATGTAAAAGACGAAGAACGAGGCTTTCAAATGAATTATAATCTAGTTTAGGTTTAGGGCTGATTAACAGGCTAGAGTTAAAAATGAAGCTCTGTATGGTGATCAGTAATAATGTGGTTCATTTACTAAAGTCCAATCCAATCCACTTTGTTTACGATTTTAACAAACACAAGGTTTCCAAAGTGCTGCACAGCAAGATAAAAACACAATAATAGAAGCACAATAAAACAATCAAGTACACAACAGGATAAAAGTAATAAACTAAGATAAAATAAAATAAAATAAATAAAATAAAATTCACATACACATAAAATCATAAAATCAACACGCTACATGGTGTCAAAAGCCAAAGAAAAGAGGTGGGTTTTAAGGAGAGCTTTAAAATGAGACAGTGAGGAGGCCTGTCTAATGTGCAGAGGCAATTCATTCCACAGTTTTGGAGCTGCAACAGCAAATGCTCGCTCCCCTCTGAGTTTAAGCCTAGCTTTCGGCACTGTCAGGAGCAGCTGGTCAGCTGACCTGAGAGAGCGGCTGGGAGTGTAGGGGTGCAGCAGCTCAGAGAGGTACGCTGGGGCAAGGCCATTCAAGGCTTTAAAAGCAAATAAAAGAATTTTAAAATGAATCCTAAAATGGACGGGCCGCCAGTGGAGTGAAGCTAAAATAGGAGAAATGTGCTTGTGCCAGTTAAAAGACGTGCAGCTGCATTTTGTACCAGTTGAAGACGAGCAATGGAGGACCCACTGACCCCCATATAAAGTGCATTACAGTAATCCAGCCGAGTGGTCACAAAGGCGTGGATTACCGTTTCAAAGTGTCGTCTCTGAAGGACTGGTTTAATTTTGCCAGCTGTCTCAACTGGAAAAAACTTGACTTCACCACTGCTTTAATCTGGCTGTCAAATTTAAGGTCTGTGTCCACTTTTACCCCCAGATTGTTCACAACTGGCTTGTGATACTGTGCCAAAGAACCCAGATCAACTAGTGGGGTCATAGAAGAGCCACCAAAGACCATGACTTCTGTTAGAGGACACGCCATGTCTCTACTTCCTGTCCCTCTGCCTGTCCCTCTGTCTTGGAATGTGTTTGATGATAGAATAACTTTAAAGTCTGATTGGCTCCTCTATAGGTATTGATGTCACTTCCTGTTCTGTGTGTGTGTGTGTGTGTGTGTGTGTGTGTGTGTGTGTGTGCAGGAACAGGTTCAACAGAAACTCCTGGTTCATTCCTCTGACAACAAGCCCGCCCACACTCTGCTCCTATTGGCTGGATCTGACAGGTAAGTTTATCAGACAGACAGACACACAGAGACAGAGACAGACAGACAGACAGACACACAGACACACAGAGACAGAGACAGACACACAGAGACAGAGACAGACAGACAGACAGACAGACACACAGAGACAGACAGACAGACAGACAGACACACAGAGACAGAGACAGATAGACAGACAGACAGAGACAGACAGACAGACACACACACACACAGACACACAGACACACAGAGACAGAGACAGACACACAGAGACAGAGACAGACAGACAGACAGACAGACACACAGAGACAGAGACAGACACACAGAGACAGACAGACAGACAGAGACAGACAGACAGACAGAGACAGACAGACAGAGACAGACAGACAGACAGACAGACAGAGACAGACAGAGACAGACACACAGAGACAGAGACAGACACACAGACAGACAGACAGACAGACAGAGACAGACAGACAGACAGACAGACAGACAGACAGAGACAGACAGACAGACACATAATATATATATATATTTATTTAATTTACATTTTTACTTTTTTTCAGTCTAAAATTGAACAAAACAAAAATAATAAACTTAATTTGTCTCAAATATCAAATACATGTTTCATCTTTAACTTCCTGTGTTTCATATTTACCTTTTGTTTTGTTTTGTTATTTTATTGTTGTTGACAACAACATTGGCAAGTGACAGTCAGTTCAAGTTGGCTCTTCAGCAGACGGAGCACAGAATAAAACAACATTACGACCTTATATCAGCCCAGTGAGGGCTGGGCACCTTTGGTGTATGACACTTGGAAATAAAAACTAACTAACTAACTAACTATATCAGACAAACAAGTAAATAAATCAAATTTAAAAAAAAGTATAGATAAATAAACAAAAATAGTTCAGGGGCGTCTTCTAATAGTTTGAGCTCATTAATGGTGTAAAGTTTTCTTTTTCATATGTTTCAGTGTTTCACAGTAAGACGTCAGATCTTTTATAAACACCAGGGTCAGGGGTCGTGTCTTAAAACATTTGCATTTGTGAATGAAGAATTTTCCTAAAATAAATGCTGTGTTTAAAAGGCAGTCCATTTCCTTATCCTCAGTTACCATTCCAAACATTATTCCATTTCTTGAAAACTGTGGGAGAGAAACAACTTTTGGTTGTAGCCAGTCACATGTCACAGCAGCAGAGAGTCTCACTGTACACACAGAGGAAAACAAGTGATCAGTCGTCTCTATTTCTTTGTCACAAAATGTGCCGTTATTTTGATCAAAGTTGAATCTTTGTCTGAGACATTCTCCTGAGGGTCATATATCTTTATATAGCATTAAATATTTTGAAATGAACTTCTTTTGCTTTTGGAGGTGAAAGTCATTTTAAGAATTGTGTGCACAATTATTTTAAAGTAGTCTGACAGAAACTACGAGAAGCCGAGTCTCTGCTGAACTGTGTAGGATATAAATCAGTTGTAAAGACACCACGAATCACTTTGTTTGGCAAGATCTCATTTGAGAGGTCCTGAGCATCAGTTATCAGAGGAGGATCCTGTCACTGAGAAATAAGGAGCTGTTTCTAACAAGAATAAATCTGCAGTTCCAGATGGGAACATCATGTGGTGACAAACTGTGTTTGGACACTAGTTTACAATATAATAACACTTGTGAATGGAATGAGGATAATTTGATCACAAGGTTTGGAACAAGAAAGTCACAGCGTAACAGAAACTCGGCACCACCCATCCTTTGGAAAATGTCCCTGGTAACACATGACCAAAAGCTGCTGTTATTTACTAGAGATGCTCCGAACCATGTGACCTTTAAGGTGCCGTTCATACAGTCAGTCTGTGGCCTGCACACCACCATGTACATCATCTGTATCTACAGCTGCCTTCTTTAAGTAATCAGACTTTCTTTTCCAGATGTAGTCAACATTTAATCTGTTGATAAACTTTGCGCTTTCTTTGATATAGAAAGAGAATAACTGGATAAATGCACCTTGAAAAACTTTCCATTCTGGTTATGTAAAAGACTTTATGTAGATACGACCCAAAAGAGAAAGATCTCTATTTAACCATCTGTCTGATCTCAGTGTGAACTGATCCACTGTGTTCCATAAGTTCATGTGTTCATGTGTTCATATGTTCCATATGTTCATGTGTTCATGTGTTCATACGTTTAATATGTTAATGTGTTCCATATATTCATGTGTTCATATGTTCCATATATTCATGTGTTCATATGTTCCATATGTTCATGTGTTCATATGTTCCATATGTTCATGTGTCCATACGTTTAATATGTTAATGTGTTCCATATATTCATGTGTTCATATGTTCCATATATTCATGTGTTCATGTGTTCCATATATTCATGTGTTCATGTGTTCATACGTTTAATATGTTAATGTGTTCCATATATTCATGTGTTCATATGTTCCATATATTCATGTGTTCATGTGTTCCATATATTCATGTGTTCATGTGTTCATACGTTTAATATGTTAATGTGTTCCATATATTCATGTGTTCATATGTTCCATATATTCATGTGTTCATGTGTTCATACGTTTAATATGTTCATGTGTTCCATATATTCATGTGTTCATATGTTCCATATGTTCATGTGTTCATGTGTTCATATGTTCCATATGTTCATGTGTCCATACGTTTAATATGTTAATGTGTTCCATATATTCATATGTTCATATGTTCCATATATTCATGTGTTCATATGTTCCATATGTTCAAAGTCTCACTCAATTTATCATCTTTTCCAAGACACACACCTAAACATGTACCACATGTTGCCACAAGATGGCGGTCATGAATGGCTAATAGTTCACATTTTTTTCAAGTTCAGTTGTAAACCAGATGCTTTGGAAAATAAATATATTATCTGAACTGCTTTTGGGACCTGCTCCACATTTTTTAAAAACAGTTGACTTATGACCATTTGGTTATCAATGACACTCAATTGCTCAGTATCTGTGTTTTGAATGGCCAACATTTCAATTATGAACAGAGACAGTGAGATTGGACATCCCTGTTTAATCCCTTTGTTGAAAACGAGGGGAGGTACAGCTTGACAAAGACACTGAGCTATTAGTGTCGTGATAAAAGAATTTTATTACATTCCTAAATTTTTCTCCAAAACCACACAGTGCTAGTGCCTTAGAAATAAAAGGGTGTTCTGTTGTATCAAAGCCTTATAAAAATCAAGAAAGAGAATAAATCCATCATCATTGATATAATCATCATAATCATATTTTTGCAAGCTGAACTTTAGTATAGTGAGCTCGATGTAGGATCTGACATTGCATGAAACTGTGTCTAGCGCATACTGAAGACCTGTGAACCCTCTTTAAGACCTCCTCCCAAACATCATCTGAGATCAACACTCCCAACTCCGTCTCCCATACAGTTTTAAGCACAGAAGAAGAACCAGAAAGGTTACAAATACTTGAATATATAGCAGAAATCGCCCCTCTCATTGAAAGGAGAGGTCTCAGGAAGATCTCATAGTCAGAGGGACTAGGAAGAGCAGAAAATCCTGGAAATGAGCTGCAGACGAAATGTCGAGCTTGTAGGTACCTGAAAAAATGTGCTTTAGAAAGCGAAAATTTATTAACTAATTGTTGAAAAGAGGCAAAAGAAGAATCGACATACAGGTCTCTTAAGGCTCTTATACCCAGCTTTGCCCATATACCGACCGACCGGTGGCACTGACGTCACATATCATGAAGACCCTGGAGAGACTCGTCCTTGAGCAGCTCAGGCCTATGGTCAGGCCGCACCTGGATCCCCTCCAGTTCGCCTACCAGCCCCGGATTGGAGTTGAGGATGCCCTCATTTACCTGCTGAACCGCATCTACGCCCACCTGGACAAGCCGGGGAGCACTGTGAGGGTCACGTTCTTTGACTTCTCCAGTGGGTGACAAGCTGACGGCGATGCTGGTGAATCCCCCCCTTGTGTCCTGGATTGTGGATTACCTCACTGGCCGACCACAGTACGTGCGCTTACGGCACTGTGTGTCAGACACAGTGGTCAGCAACACCAGGGCCCCACAAGGTACTGTCCTCTCTCCTTTCCTCTTCACCTTTTACACCACGGACTTCAGCTACCAGACAGAGTCTTGTCATCTTTAGAAGTTTTCTGATGACTCTGCTATAGTTGGATGTATCAGCAAGGGTGAGGAGGCTGAATACAGGGCTGTGGTGAATAACTTTGTCTCATGGTGTGAGCTGAACCACCTGCAGCTCAACACAACAAAGACAAAGAGCTGGTGGTGGATCTGAGGAGAACGAGGACACCAGTGACCCCAGTTTCCATCCTGGGGCATAACGTGGACATTGTAGAACACTACAAGTACCTGGGTGTGTTCATAGACAATAATCTGGACTGGACTAAGAACACTGAAGTCCTTTACAAGAAGGGACAGAGCCGCCTCTATTTTCTGAGGAGGCTCCGCTCCTTTAACATCTGCCGGACTATGCTGAGGATGTTTTATGAGTCTGTGGTGGCCAGTGCTATTCTGTTTGCTGTGGTGTGCTGGGGCAGCAGACTGAGAGTAGCCGATGCCAACAGACTCAACAAGCTGATCAGAAAGGCCAGTGACGTTGTGGGGGTGGAGCTGGACCCTTTGACAGCAGTGTCAGACAGGAGGATGCTGTCGAAGGTGTGGGCGATACTTCAGCATGGCTCTCACCCTCTCCACAACGCTCTGGTCGAACAGAGGAGCACCTTCAGCCAGAGACTGATTGCCACTAAATGCACCACTGAGTGCCACAGGAAGTCATTCTTACCTGTGGCCATTAAACTGTACAACTCCTCCCTTTGATTATCGGACTCATTTGGCTATTTATAAAACAAAACACACAATATAATTACTCATTCTTATTTCATTTATAACGCTACAACCATTTCATTGTATATTGTATATATTTCAGATTGTCTACTCTACTATTTTTATTATTTATTTTACTTTATTGTCTACTTTAATATTTTATTTTATTCTAATGTCTACTTTAATATTTTATTTTATGTTAATGTCTACTTTAATATTTTATTTTATTCTATTTTATTCTAATGTCTACTTTAATATTTATTTTATTTATTTCATTGTCTATTTTAGTATCTTATTTATATCTTCATCTTTATCTCTTGTTTCCATTCATGCGGTATTTCTATTTTTACTTTGCACGGAGCATTGGAACAAAAACAATTTCCCCCCGGGGATTAATAAAGTATTCTGAATCTGAATCTGAATCTGAATATAGAGAAAGTATTATTTGATAAAGATGGAGGAAAGATATGATTTGCTGCAAGGGGAGCCCCAACAGAGTGTGTTTGTAGGCCAAAATGACGTCTAAATTGAACCCAGGTTTTAAGGCAGGAGGCCACTATCACATCTTTAGTATAACTAGAAGTAGAAGAGTAAAGAGGTGAATACAGTAAGGCCTTCAATTTGCCTCCACGACCAACCACGCTGGAGGGGACTCCATATCGTCACATCGGATCCAATAATTCAGGTTCCATATATTCGTTCGTAATACAAGAGGTTAGGTGGTGCCATTCCACCCGAAGCTCTGGGTCTCTGTAAAACTTGGCGGCGCAACCTAGGAGGCTTCTTGTTCCAGATAAAATCCAAAATAAGACTATCTACCTTACGGAAGAAAGCAAGAGGGAGGAAGATAGGAAAGCATTGAAATAAATATAAAAAGCGCGGGAATATTTTCATTTTAACAGTATTAATCCCAGCAGCCACGGAAAGATTTAGGAGGGACCATCGCTCAGTGTGAATTCTATAAAGATTTTAGTGAGATATTAGCTCCATTTTTAGTTGCTGTATTTGAAGACGCCATAGAAAAAGAAGAACTTCTGCCAACTCTTTGTCAAGGTCTTATTAAATTTATCTCTAAACCAAAAAAAGATAAACTGAGTACTGAGAACTGGAGACCAATTAGCCTGTTAAATAACGATGCAAAGATTTTTGCCATGGTCTTTGCTAGAACATTAAAATCAGGATTAGATGATATTATTGAAGAAGAACAATCTGGTTTTATGCCTGGAAGAAATATATGTAATAATGTATGATTAATACTAGATATGACTGATTATAATGAATATATACTGGATGATAGTTTGATTTTATTTGTTGATTTTTACAAAGCATTTGATACGATAAGTCACCAATTTATGTTTAAAACTATTAAATGTTTTGAAACCATTTTTGAAGGCAGTTAAAACACTGTATAATGGGTGTAACAGCTCTGTTAAGCTAGCTGACAGTACGACCCCGAGATTTGACATCCTGCGGGGAATAAGACATGGATGTCCCCTGAGTACTTTTTTATTCCTTCTTGTGACTCAAATTATTAAAAAAGGTTTATTTCAAGGTATAACGGCCTCAGATAGAGAATTTAAATCAGTCCAACTGGCCGATGACACCACTGTTTCCTTGTCTACTATGAGGTGATCAAAGCTTGAACAAATCTGTGTAATGACCACTAAAGCAAAGTGAATGTTTTCCCTGTGAAGAATACGGTGACATATTTAGGTGTTGTTACGTCACAGTAACTTAAACTTGGACCCTGCAGTGGAACAAATAACAAACCAGTTCAATCTGTGTCCGATGAGAGAGCTCTCACTGAATGGTAGAGTTTTACTGTCTGAAGCTGAGGCGACATCTCGAGCTGTCTGTGTGTCCTTAGCACCTGAAATACCTGCTGCAGTATACGACACATTAGATCAGACTTTATTCAGCTGTATTTGGAGGAACAGATAGATAATATTATAATGTTTTATGTAACATAAGAAGAGATAGTGGTCTTCAGGTGCTAAGTTATGAAACATTACATAATTCTTTCAAAGTAAAATGGTTAACTAATTTGGTTACAGAAAAAGACAATATTTGGAATACTTTCCCTAAACATATATTGAACTCAATCAGGGGTCTTAGACTTCTGTTAACATGAGATTATAAGACTGAAAAATTACCTGTAAAATTAGCACATTTCCATAAACAAGCGCTGCTGTCCTGGAAAATGTGCACAAACATAATTTTTCGCCAACTAGTTATTACATCTGGAATAACAAGAGTATTCAATATAGAAACAAATCATTGTATTATTAAAAATGGGTTGAAAATGGTATTGTATTAGTTAAACAACTTGTGAATGCTGAGGGACAGTTACTAACGTATGATGAATTCCTCTCTAAGTTCAGGCTGCAAATTACACCAAAGGAATATGCAGTGGTCTGTGATGCTGCACTGAGGAGTGCACTGCAGCTGCTTAGAGGATCAACTGTTGAGGTCTCTACGACTGTTCCACTCAGCAGTGTTTGTTCCTCGGAGTAAATGACATTACTAAGAATAAATGTTTGAATAAATTCATCAGGAATCATATGCATACTGTATCTGTGCCCTCAGCAAAATTCTTTTGGACCTCGCTTTATGGAGAAGTTGATTGGAAGAAATTTTGGCTAGTTGGAGATAAATTCTGTCTGAATAATAAAGTTAAAGAGGTCTCTTTTAAAATAATACATAAAATATATCCAGCAGAGAAAACTTTAAAACTTTAAAATTGATATTGAATATTCTTGTATTTTCTGTGGAAGAGAGGAAGAAACAATCTGTCATATGTTTGATCACTGTGTATAGCTATACTAGCATGTTCTGGATGGATGAACAGAATTACATCAACAGAAAAACTGGACAAACAATCCATTTACAAGAAAAAGACATTTTTATTTGTTTTGAAGACAAGGAGAAAGAGAAAGACTTTATTGTTTTGTACAGCTACTTCTTTTTCTAGGAAAATTTCACATTCACAAGAAGACCTGGACAGACTCCAAACCCATCTTTGAACATTTTCTGCAACAACTGAAGCAACATTGCTTCACTGTTAAAGGTCTTAAGAGCTCAAAGCTGATTCTGTTTTTGATAAATATATGATATTTTACTCATATTTTGCTTATTGTTCATGTCTTTAAATGAAAAACTGATTTTCTCAGGTGTCAAAGGTCAAAACGGAGTTGATCCAGACTGTAAAGAGTTAAGGACAATTATTCATTCATTCATCTTCTAACCGCTTCATCCTCTTGAGGGTCGCGGGGGGGTGGAGCCTATCCCAGCTGACACTGGGTGAGAGGCAGGGTTCACCCTGGACAGGTCACCAGACTATCGCAGGACTGACACATAGAGACAGACAACCATTCACACTCACATTCACACCTACGGACAATTTAGAGTCACCAATTAACCTGCATGTCTTTGGACTGTGGGAGGAAGCCGGAGTGCCCGGAGAGAACCCACGCTGACACAGGGAGAACATGCAAACTCCACACAGAAGGGCTCCCACGCCCGGGATCGAACCGGCAACCCTCTTGCTGTGAGGCGACAGTGCTAACCACCACACCACCGTGCCGGCCAGGACAATTATTATTATTTTTTATTTTCTTTCAAAACAGATTTCATGATTCTCCCCACAATATATATATGGAAATATAGTTATACTTACGTATGTATTAATTTGTCTTATTATTTTGGTTATTGTTATTATTATTGTTGTTATAGCTCATTAACTCTGTGTTTGTCCCTCAGTGTCGCATACATATACCCCCCTCCCCTTTCCCCCTTTTCCATTTCCGGCGGAAGCCCCTCCCTGTTAGCTCTTAGCCGTTAGCCCTGCAGCCGGACGACCGGAGGAGTATCCGGGGAACCGGAGGAGAAAAACCCAGAGAAGAGGAGGGAATGAGTCCGGCGGAGGACGGCAGAGGACCGCGGTGACAGGACAGCGAGTGTGCCGCCGAACAGAGACCGTTTCCCGGTGTGTTAGTGCGGCTGGAAGAAGTGGAAAAACAGCGAACCTCCTCCCGACTGTCCCACCGCTGCTCCTCCTCCTCCTCCTCCTCCTCAGTCTGCTGCCTTCATCTTTTCTTTACTCACCGGAGAAACGAGCAGAAAAACACCGACACATTAACGGAGGTTTGTTTTTGTCCGTTTGTTTACTTGTTTGTTTGTTTGTTTAGATAAAGTTTATCAGCCGCTGTTAGCCTGTTAGCTTCCTCGCAGCAGCCGTTATCCTGTTAGCCTGTTAGCTTCCTCTCAGCAGCCGTTATCCTGTTAGCCTGTTAGCTTCAGCTCCCATTTCTTTTAAAGAGAAGAAGCTAGCGGCTAGCGTTAGCCTAGCTTCAGTTTTACTCCAGTGGGTTTGGACCCAAAGTGAACCGGACTGCCAGTATTTGGACGCGGTTCCGGGACTCAGACGGGCTGTGGGAGATGTTGGGTGTCCCTCGGGGTCAGGGGATGTTTCTGAGGTGTCTGTGAAGAAGTTTAAGAAGTGTTAGTAAGTTGTGACAGAGGTCAGAAGGAGGATGTCTGAGTGGAGCTGTACAGGAATCTGAGAGGTATTTTTAATCAGGATCATGAATCATTCACCTTCTCTCTGGGCAGACTTATATTTATTATATCTATATATATCTTTATTATTGAAACAGATGAGTTTGGAAAGTTTGGTAGTCAGTCAAGAAGTTGGAGAATTGTAAGGAATTAACCCTTTATAACACCAAAGTTACACAGTAACACAGACACACTAACTGATGGAGGCAGCAGCAGACCAGCAGCTCCGTGTCCACTGATGTTAAATCACTGGTTTTGTCAGTGGGCTCTGAAGACAAAATAAAGCAGCTTTATTTTCCTAAAGTCCAAATTATTATGAGCTGCTTCATGTATTAATATGTGTGTTACTCCAATAATCTCTGTTCTGTCTCCACAGACAACCATGAAATCATTCCCTGCTCGCCCTCGCCGTTAGACAGAGAGAGAGAGAGTGTGTGTGTGTGTGTGTGCGTGTGTGTGATCCAGGATGGGGTTCGGTCGGGATCTGAGGAATTCCCATGAGGGATTATTGAAGCTGCAGGACTGGGAGTTAAAGGTACAGTACAGGGACAGATCTGCACTGTGAGCCACTTTCTGTGTCCTCTGAGAGAATAAACTCACATCGCTCTGAGTCCGTCTCTGTAGATGGAGACAGCATTTCTACACAGCCAATCACATCTTGCATGAAGCAGTTATTTAGCCGTTGTGTCATAGGCAGAGCAGAAAGCAGCTACACAAGTAAAGACTGAAAAACCTGAAGGACCTTCATTCTGCAACGCAAATGTCAGTTAGCAGGCTAGTAAGGTCGTTAGCTGCTCAGCTGCAGAACATGTAGATTTCACTTTGGTCTGGACAGACGCTCTCAAGTTCTCTGTGATGTAACGCAGACGCTCTCTAGTTCTGTACGATGTAATGCAGACGCTCTGTAGGTCTGTACCCTGTAATGCAGATGCCCTCTAGTTCTGTACGATGTAATGCAGACGCTCTCTAGTTCTGTACCCTATAATGCAGATGCCCTCTAGTTCTGTACGATGTAATGCAGATGCTCTGTAGGTCTGTACCCTATAATGCAGATGCCCTCTAGTTCTGTACGATGTAATGCAGACGCTCTCTAGTTCTGTACGATGTAATGCAGACGCTCTGTAGGTCTGTACCCTGTAATGCAAATGCTCTCTAGTTCTGTACGATGTAACGCAGACGCTCTCTAGTTCTGTACGATGTAATGCAGACGCTCTGTAGGTCTGTACCCTGTAATGCAAATGCTCTCTAGTTCTGTACGATGTAACGCAGACGCTCTCTAGTTCTGTACGATGTAACGCAGACACTCTGTAGGTCTGTACCCTGTAATGCAAATGCTCTCTAGTTCTGTACGATGTAACGCAGACGCTCTCTAGTTCTGTACCCTGTAATGCAAATGCCCTCTAGTTCTGTACGATGTAATGCAGACGCTCTCTAGTTCTATATGATGTAATGCAGACACTCTCTAGTTCTATATGATGTAATGCAGACACTCTCTAGTTCTATATGATGTAATGCAGACACTCTCTAGTTCTGTACGATGTAATGCAGACGCTCTCTAGTTCTATATGATGTAATGCAGACGCTCTCTAGTTCTGTACGATGTAATGCAGACGCTCTCTAGTTCTGTACGATGTAATGCAGACGCTCTCTAGTTCTGTACGATGTAATGCAGACGCTCTCTAGTTCTGTACGATGTAATGCAGACGCTCTCTAGTTCTATATGATGTAATTCAGACGCTCTCTAGTTCTGTACGATGTAATGCAGACGCTCTCTAGTTCTGTACGATGTAATGCAGACACTCTCTAGTTCTGTACGATGTAATGCAGACACTCTCTAGTTCTGTACGATGTAATGCAGACGCTCTCTAGTTCTATATGATGTAATTCAGACGCTCTCTAGTTCTGTACGATGTAATGCAGACGCTCTCTAGTTCTATATGATGTAATGCAGACACTCTCTAGTTCTGTACGATGGAATGCAGACACTCTCTAGTTCTATATGATGTAATGCAGACACTCTCTAGTTCTGTACGATGTAATGCAGACGCTCTCTAGTTCTGTACGATGTAATTCAGACGCTCTCTAGTTCTGTACGATGTAATGCAGACGCTCTCTAGTTCTGTACGATGTAATTCAGACGCTCTCTAGTTCTGTACGATGTAATGCAGACGCTCTCTAGTTCTGTACGATGTAATGCTGACGCTCTTTAGTTCTGTACGATGTAATTCAGACGCTCTCTAGTTCTGTACGATGTAATGCTGACGCTCTCTAGTTCTGTACGATGTAATTCAGACGCTCTCTAGTTCTGTACGATGTAATGCAGACGCTCTCTAGTTCTGTACGATGTAACGCAGACGCTCTCTAGTTCTGTACGATGTAATGCAGACGCTCTCTAGTTCTATATGATGTAATGCAGACGCTCTCTAGTTCTGTATGCGATGTAATGCAGACGCTCTCTAGTTCTGTAGGATGTAATGCAGACACTCTCTAGTTCTGTACGATGTAATGCAGACAGCTCTCTAGTTCTGTGCGATGTAATGCAGACGCTCTCTAGTTCTGTACGATGTAACGCAGACGCTCTCTAGTTCTGTACGATGTAATGCTGACGCTCTCTAGTTCTGTACGATGTAACGCAGACGCTCTCTAGTTCTGTACGATGTAATGCAGACGCTCTCTAGTTCTGTACGATGTAATGCAGACGCTCTCTAGTTCTGTACGATGTAATGCAGACGCTCTCTAGTTCTGTACGATGTAATGCAGACGCTCTCTAGTTCTGTATGATGTAACGCAGACGCTCTCTAGTTCTGTACGATGTAATGCAGACGCTCTCTAGTTCTGTACGATGTAATGCAGACGCTCTCTAGTTCTGTACGATGTAATGCAGACGCTCTCTAGTTCTATATGATGTAATGCAGACACTCTCTAGTTCTGTACGATGTAATGCTGACGCTCTCTAGTTCTGTACGATGTAATTCAGACGCTCTCTAGTTCTGTACGATGTAATGCAGACGCTCTCTAGTTCTGTACGATGTAATGCAGACGCTCTCTAATTCTGTACGATGTAATGCTGACGCTCTCTAGTTCTGTACGATGTAATTCAGACGCTCTCTAGTTCTGTACGATGTAATGCAGACGCTCTCTAGTTCTGTACGATGTAATGCTGACGCTCTCTAGTTCTGTACGATGTAATTCAGACGCTCTCTAGTTCTATATGATGTAATTCAGACGCTCTCTAGTTCTGTACGATGTAATGCAGACGCTCTCTAATTCTGTACGATGTAATGCTGACGCTCTCTAGTTCTGTACGATGTAATTCAGACGCTCTCTAGTTCTGTACGATGTAATGCAGACGCTCTCTAGTTCTGTACGATGTAATTCAGACGCTCTCTAGTTCTGTATGATGTAATGCAGACGCTCTCTAGTTCTGTACGATGTAATTCAGACGCTCTCTAGTTCTGTACGATGTAACGCAGACGCTCTCTAGTTAGTGTAGCGTCACAATAAGGTACCATCTGTGAATAGTTGTATTGCTGTCCTTCGTGTCCTCCATGTGACGCTGTGTGAACATGTCTCTGTGTCGCCCCTCTAGCTGCTGGAGACGGTGAAGCGTTTCATGACTCTGCGAGTGAAGAGCGATAAAGAATACGCTGCTCTGCTGCTCAGCATGACTCAGCAAACTGAGAAACAGGAAGCTGCTGATTACGTCAGCACTGTGAGCAAGGTGAAATCACTCTGTCCCACTTTCTGTCTCTGTCCCACTGTCTGTCCTGGTCTCAGTGTCCGTCCTGGTCTCAGTGTCTCACCCAGTGTCTCTGTGTCTCCGTCAGTCGTGGTCTCAGGTGGTCCGTCAGACGGAGGCATTGGGTCGCATCATGAGGAGTCACGCTGATGATCTGAACTCGGGTCCTCTGCACCGCCTGGCCACACTGATCAGAGACAAGCAGCAGGTGAAGAAGAGCTACCAGAGTCTTCATCAGCAGCTGGAGAGCCACAACTACAAGGTGTGTGCGTGTGCGTGTGGAGACAGTGGACGAGCTGAAGTGTCAGGTATTGTTCTGCAGCTGGACAGTGTCCCTTTGTTTTGTTGTTGCCAGGTAACCAGGAGTGACCTGGACAAGCTGAAGGCGACGTATCGTCAGCTGAGTCGTGACGCCAACAACGCCAAAGAGAAGTACCGAGAGGCACTGGCTAAAGGTTTATGAAATGTTTCCTCATGTGATCAGGACACGTGACATGTTGCTGCTGATGTTTCTTTATGATCCGTTCCTCAAATGTTTCCTGTCCAATCACAGGCCGGGAGGCGGAGCGTGCCCGGGAGCGATACGACAAAGCCACGGCGAAGCTCCACAACCTTCACAACCAGTATGTGTTGGCAGTGTGCGGTGCTCGCACACAGCAGGACGAACACCGCCGCCACGCCGCACCTGCACTGCTCGATGCTCTGCAGAGGATGCAGGAGGACATGACGCTCGCACTGTGAGTCACATGACCACCAAAACACCACCACACCACAGAGCAAAGTATACTGTAGATATATGTGTGTGTTACTGCAGTAAGAGTATCCTGGAGGAGTGCTGTAGATATATGTGTGTGTTACTGCAGTAAGAGTATCCTGGAGGAGTGCTGTAGATATATCTGTGTTACTGCAGTAAGAGTATCCTGGAGGAGTGCTGTAGATATATGTGTGTGTTACTGCAGTAAGAGTATCCTGGAGGAGTGCTGTAGATATATGTGTGTGTTACTGCAGTAAGAGTATCCTGGAGGAGTGCTGTAGATATATGTGTGTTACTGCAGTAAGAGTATCCTGGAGGAGTGCTGTAGATATATCTGTGTTACTGCAGTAAGAGTATCCTGGAGGAGTGCTGTAGATATATCTGTGTTACTGCAGTAAGAGTATCCTGGAGGAGTGCTGTAGATATATATGTGTATTACTGCAGTAAGAGTATCCTGGAGGAGTGCTGTAGATATATGTGTGTGTTACTGCAGTAAGAGTATCCTGGAGGAGTGCTGTAGATATATGTGTGTGTTACTGCAGTAAGAGTATCCTGGAGGAGTGCTGTAGATATATGTGTGTGTGTTACTGCAGTAAGAGTATCCTGGAGGAGTGCTGTAGATATATCTGTGTTACTGCAGTAAGAGTATCCTGGAGGAGTGCTGTAGATATATCTGTGTTACTGCAGTAAGAGTATCCTGGAGGAGTGCTGTAGATATATATGTGTATTACTGCAGTAAGAGTATCCTGGAGGAGTGCTGTAGATATATCTGTGTTACTGCAGTAAGAGTATCCTGGAGGAGTGCTGTAGATATATCTGTGTTACTGCAGTAAGAGTATCCTGGAGGAGTGCTGTAGATATATCTGTGTTACTGCAGTAAGAGTATCCTGGAGGAGTGCTGTAGATATATCTGTGTTACTGCAGTAAGAGTATCCTGGAGGAGTGCTGTAGATATATATGTGTATTACTGCAGTAAGAGTATCCTGGAGGAGTGCTGTAGATATATCTGTGTGTTACTGCAGTAAGAGTATCCTGGAGGAGTGCTGTAGATATATCTGTGTTACTGCAGTAAGAGTATCCTGGAGGAGTGCTGTAGATATATCTGTGTTACTGCAGTAAGAGTATCCTGGAGGAGTGCTGTAGATATATCTGTGTGTTACTGCAGTAAGAGTATCCTGGAGGAGTGCTGTAGATATATCTGTGTGTTACTGCAGTAAGAGTATCCTGGAGGAGTGCTGTAGATATATCTGTGTTACTGCAGTAAGAGTATCCTGGAGGAGTGCTGTAGATATATCTGTGTTACTGCAGTAAGAGTATCCTGGAGGAGTGCTGTAGATATATCTGTGTGTTACTGCAGTAAGAGTATCCTGGAGGAGTGCTGTAGATATATCTGTGTTACTGCAGTAAGAGTATCCTGGAGGAGTGCTGTAGATATATCTGTGTTACTGCAGTAAGAGTATCCTGGAGGAGTGCTGTAGATATATCTGTATTACTGCAGTAAGAGTATCCTGGAGGAGTGCTGTAGATATATGTGTGTGTTACTGCAGTAAGAGTATCCTGGAGGAGTGCTGTAGATATATCTGTGTTACTGCAGTAAGAGTATCCTGGAGGAGTGCTGTAGATATATCTGTGTTACTGCAGTAAGAGTATCCTGGAGGAGTGCTGTAGATATATCTGTGTTACTGCAGTAAGAGTATCCTGGAGGAGTGCTGTAGATATATCTGTGTTACTGCAGTAAGAGTATCCTGGAGGAGTGCTGTAGATATATCTGTGTGTTACTGCAGTAAGAGTATCCTGGAGGAGTGCTGTAGATATATCTGTGTTACTGCAGTAAGAGTATCCTGGAGGAGTACTGTGAGATCAGCAGTCTTCTGACGGAGGAGATCGTGAAGGTTCATCAGGAGATTTCAGCGGCGGTGGAGCAGATCGACCCGTTGGCAGAGTACCAACACTTCATCGATGCCTACAGGTCAGAAAATCACATCACATCAAACCAATCACATGGTGGTTACCGTGGTAATAGTTTGTGCCGCTCATAGTTACTGTAGTAACATCGCCCCCCCCCCTCCCCCAGGTCTCCGGAGACTCCAGAGGCGAGCGTGGAGTTCGATGCGTCTCTGTTGGACGAAACGGACAACCTGCCAGCCAATGAGATCCTGTGGAACACGCTGACGGCAGACAGCCTGCAGGCCATGTGAGCTCCTTCAAAATAAAAGAGTCACCACTGTTTCCTGTTGTCTGCCAAATTAAAAGTCTCTACTACCTGTTTTCACAAAGCTTCATCATACAGAGTTTCAGACCACATCCTGTTACTCACTGTCCTCACTGTCCTGATGTCCTCACTGTGTCATATCCTCACTGTCTCATGTTCTCACTGTCTTATGTCCTCACTGTCTCATGTCCTCACTGTCCTCACTGTCTTATGTCCTCACTGTCCTCACTGTCTCATGTCCTCACTGTCCTCACTGTCCTCATGTGCTCACTGTCTCATGTCAGGGATGCAAACAGCGTCCCGAAAAGCGCAACTCGCTTTTATCGTGGCCATTTGGGTGACTTGTGTGAATCGTTCAGGTCTGGGGGGGGGGGGTAATCCTGTCCATCCTCACTGAGGGCGAATATCTGCGCGGATTATTCTCGTGAAAAAATATGAAAATTGATTTCATTCGTTCTTATGGAAGTTTGCACATCGGGGCGGAACTTTCGTGCGGTGAAAAAAGACTTTGACCACCCACAGAATTCGCCGGCAGAACTACACAGCTGGGCCAATGAAATTGTTTGTTTATAGTCGCGCAGACCCGGGAGAGTCCGAAATCCAGTCAGGCAGGACAGTATGGGAGAAAGATTGATAAACCTTGTTTCACAGCACCCCGTCCTTTTTGATAACAGATGGGATGATTTTATGAACAGTTAATTCAAGGACAACGTCTGGCAGTCCATTGTCCAGCTTGGTGGCTGCAGTGAGAGTGGTAAGTGCTAAAGAAAGTTGATGCTGACTCTTGTTAAACGTTAGCTTGCTAGCTCGCTGCTGCTGCTACTCTCGTCCATGTTCACCCACACCTGTTCACGCAGCGCGGACTTGGAACACAACAACACGAAATTCCGCACCGTGTCCGTACCGCGCCTGTGTGTATGGTTTGAGCGCGGAAAAGCGCTGCGTGAGTATTCCGCAAGTTCGTCCCGCATTTCCGCATCGTGGCAGTGAGAATGAACCTCACTCGTATGAGTGAACTGCACTGAGCAAAACAAATCTACAACTGAAAAAAACCAACTGTCAGCAGCATCTGTCGCGAGGGCACATCATGTGCTGATGATGTGTATCATTTAAGCGCTATGATTGGTCATTGGTAAGGCATCCACGGCTTCAATAGAGCTGCGCGATGACGCAGCTGAAACAATTTGATGACTGATGACTGATGACTGATGTTGAGATCATCTGAGGTAAAAACATTGTTTTTTTCGTTGGCTGGCTCTTGTTTAACACATAGAAGTTTTCCTTGTTAAATACATTACCATGCTGTTCAAAGTAAAAGAAAGATCCACCAATTACCAGTACATTTCATTTTTTGGAAAGTGCAACGAATTATCATGATACAGGAAACGTTGCAGGATCAATGTCAATGTAAATGTTGCCCCCTTGTGGCACTTCAATTTTCCAATTTTCCCCTGCCAATATTGGAGGCAGGCCTGTAGGCCTATTTGCTAATTGAATCCAGAGGAAATATTGGCCGGTATGACCTCACTAGGCAGACTGAGGATGTTTTTTTTCAGTATTGAGGAAGAGGACATTGTACATTTAAGGACACAATTTACAACTTAACCTCTGTCTCTTATTGAGTAGGCCCCTCAGTTGTCTTAGAATAGAAGTTTCTCTCGTCAGCACTGCTTCCTTACTATCTGTAGGGCTAGGGTTAGGTCTGGGGTTAGGTCTGATGCTGAAACTGACTATATATGCACCCTTTAAAGCTGATATTTCAAAAAATTTCTTCACGGGAGAGCATGCCCCCGGACCACCCTAGGGGGTTCGTATCCTTCTCTCTTTTTTCACCATTTGCTGTTTGCATCCCTGTCATGTCCTCACTGTCTCATGTCCTTATGTCCTCACTGTCCTGATGTCCTCACTGTCTCATGTCCTTATGTCCTCACTGTCTCATGTCCTCATGTCCACACTGTCCTCATTATAGTTATTAACGTCACATTATAGTTATTAACATCACATTACAGTTGTTATTAACGTCATGTTATAGTTGTTAATAATGTCACGTTATAGTTGTTATTAACGTCACATTACAGTTGTTATTAACATCACGTTATAGTTGTTAATAATGTCATGTTATAGTTGTTATTAACATCACATTACAGTTATTAACGTCACGTTATAGTTGTTAATAATGTCACGTTATAGTTGTTATTAACATCACGTTATAGTTGTTAATAATGTCACGTTACAGTTGTTATTAACATCACGTTATAGTTGTTAATGTCACGTTATAGTTGTTATTAACGTCACATTACAGTTGTTATTAACATCATGTTATAGTTGTTATTAACGTCACATTACAGTTGTTATTAACGTCACGTTATAGTTGTTAATAATGTCATGTTATAGTTGTTATTAACGTCACATTACAGTTGTTATTAACGTCACGTTATAGTTGTTAATAATGTCACGTTACAGTTGTTATTAACATCACGTTATAGTTGTTAATGTCACGTTATAGTTGTTATTAACGTCACATTACAGTTGTTATTAACATCATGTTATAGTTGTTATTAACGTCACATTACAGTTGTTATTAACGTCACGTTATAGTTGTTAATAATGTCATGTTATAGTTGTTAATGTCACGTTATAGTTGTTAACGTCACGTTATAGTTGTTATTAACATCACGTTATAGTTGTTATTAACGTTACGTTATAGTTGTTAATAATGTCACGTTATAGTTGTTATTAACGTCACATTATAGTTGTTATTAACATCACATTATAGTTGCTATTAACGTCACATTACAGTTGTTATTAACATCACGTTATAGTTGTTAATAATGTCACGTTATAGTTGTTATTAACGTCACATTACAGTTGTTATTAACATCACATTATAGTTGCTATTAACGTCACATTACAGTTGTTATTAACATCACGTTATAGTTGTTAATAATGTCACGTTATAGTTGTTATTAACGTCACATTACAGTTGTTATTAACATCACATTATAGTTGCTATTAACGTCACATTACAGTTGTTATTAACATCACGTTATAGTTGCTATTAACATCACATTACAGTTGTTATTAACGTCACATTACAGTTGTTATTAACGTCACGTTATAGTTGTTAATAATGTCATGTTATAGTTGTTAATGTCACGTTATAGTTGTTAACGTCACGTTATAGTTGTTAATAATGTCACGTTATAGTTGTTATTAACATCACGTTATAGTTGTTATTAACGTCACGTTATAGTTGTTAATAATGTCACGTTATAGTTGTTATTAACGTCACATTACAGTTGTTATTAACATCACATTATAGTTGCTATTAATGTCACATTACAGTTGTTATTAACATCACATTATAGTTGTTAATAATGTCACGTTATAGTTGTTATTAACGTCACATTACAGTTGTTATTAACGTCACATTATAGTTGCTATTAACGTCACATTACAGTTGCTATTAACGTCACATTACAGTTGTTATTAACATCACGTTATAGTTGTTATTAACGTCACATTACAGTTGCTATTAACATCACATTATAGTTGCTATTAACATCACATTATAGTTGCTATTAACGTCACATTACAGTTGTTATTAACATCACGTTATAGTTAATAATGTCACATTACAGTTGTTATTAACATCACGTTATAGTTGTTAATAATGTCACGTTACAGTTGTTATTAACATCACGTTATAGTTGTTAATAATGTCACATTACAGTTGTTATTAATGTCACATTATAGTTGTTAATAACGTCACATTACAGTTGTTATTAATGTCACATTACAGTTGTTATTAACGTCACGTTATAGTTGTTAATAATGTCACATTACAGTTGTTATTAACGTCACATTACAGTTGTTATTAACATCACGTTATAGTTGTTAATAATGTCACATTACAGTTGTTATTAATGTCACATTACAGTTGTTATTAACGTCACATTACAGTTGTTATTAACATCACGTTATAGTTGTTAATAATGTCACATTACAGTTGTTATTAACGTCACATTACAGTTGTTATTAACATCACGTTATAGTTGTTAATAATGTCACATTACAGTTGTTATTAACGTCACATTACAGTTGTTATTAATGTCACATTATAGTCATTCTACCAGTGCGCCCCACTTTGAAGTCAATACAACATATAAACACTTTAATTATCTGCCTTTCAACGTGCTACCTCAACTACTAATGTACAGTTTTAGCCCACTAACTATCCCACTATTGGCAATGGTACTACTGTACTTTCAATAAAGCAATCGTACTGTCAAACTCACAAACACTCTGTCTGAATACATTGCTCTTCTTCATGGGTTCAGTTGACTATTTAATCTGCGATTTCCTATGACCTGTATCCCAAACACACACCATGTGAAACTGTACGTGGGCAACTGTGCACTCAGTGGGTATGGACTAGTTTACACTATTTTAGTACAAACAGTAAAAGTTAAAGATGGTAAAACTTTGTGAAACTTGTGGGAAGGATTTTAAACTTTTAATAAAAATTTGTCCTCTCTGTGTTGCCGTACGAGCCTCACAGATTTTCTTATCGTCTGTTGTTTGTCCAGGTTGTCGTCGGCAACGGAGGAGCTGTCCCTGACTCAGCAGAATCTACGGACGAAGGAGGCGCTGGCCGACGACCTCGACACCAAAATCCAGACGAGTCAGCAGAGCACTGAGAGGAAGAGCGAGTGAGTCAGCCAACGACCAATCAGATCGAAGACCAACCTCCCTGTCCTCTCTGTCTCTATCTCTGTGTCTTTGTGTCTGTCTCTGTCTGTCTCTGGGTGTCTCTGTCCTGATTGTTGGTGTCTCTCGTCCTCAGCTGTGTCCTGCTGCTCAGTCAGAAACTGTCTCTCCTGGAGCTTCATCATGCCGTCCAATCACTCCGCGGCTCCGAGGCCCGCCTCGCCTCCCAGAAGGCCCTGCTGGATGCCAAGATGGCTGCCGCCGCCGCCTCCCCACCCCCACCGCCGCCTCCCCCTGCACTGCCTTATGAGGACGACGCCCGCTCAGTGGGATCCACGGTAAATATGCAGTTAATGATTGATGGATGATCTGAGGTGATGTCTGTACAAGAAGTACAGCGTTCAGCTGACAGGAAGTGCTGCCCTTTCAAAATAATGTCACCATTCAAAACTGTGTCCAGTGTGTCACTTCCTGTTTGATGTGTCTGTGTCGGACCAGGACAAATCCAAGGAGAGAAGTTCTCGCTTCGACACACTGCGTCACTCTCTGGCTGGAATGATCCGCTCCCCCAAAACCATGCTGGGCTCCTCCACCTCGGTCTGTCTCACCTGTCTGTCTGTCTGTCTGTCCCACCTGTATCTGTCTGTCCCACCTGTCTGTTGGTCTGTCCCACCTGTCAGTCTGTCTCACCTGTCTGTCTGTCTGTCTATCCCACCTGTCTGTCGGTCTGTCTCACCTGTCTTTCTGTCCCACCTGTCTGTCTGTCTCTATCTGTCTGTCCCACCTGTCTGTCTGTCTGTCTGTCCCACCTGTCTGTCTATCTCAACTCTCTGTCTCACCTGTCTGTCTGTCTCACCTGTCTGTCTGTCTGTCCCACCTGTCTGTCTGTCTCACCTCTCTGTCTTACATCTCTGTCCCACCTGTCTGTCTGTCTGTCTGTCTCACCTATCTGTCTGTCCCACCTGTCTGTCTATCTCACCTCTCTGTCTTACATCTCTGTCTCACCTGACTGCCTGTCTGTCTGTCTGTCCCACCTGTCTGTCTGTCTGTCTGTCCCACCTGTCTGTCTGTCTGTCTGTCTGTCCCACCTGTCTGTCTGTCTGTCTCACCTGTCTGTCTGTCCCACCTGTCTGTCTGTCTGTCTCACCTGTCTGTCTGTCCCACCTGTCTTTCTATCCCACCTGTCTGTCTGTCTGTCTGTCCCACCTGTCTGTCGGTCTGTCCCACCTGTCTGTCTATCTCACCTCTCTGTCTCACCTGTCTGTCTGTCTGTCTCACCTGTCTGTCTGTCCCACCTGTCTGCCTCACCTGTCTGTCTCTGTCTGTCCCACCTGTCTGTCTATCTCAACTCTCTGTCTCACCTGTCTGTCTGTCTGTCTGACTCACCTGTCTGTCTGTTTCTCTCACCTGTCTGTCTGTCTCACCTGTCTGTCTGTCCTACCTGTCTGTCTGTCTGTCTCACCTGTCTGCCTCACCTGTCTGTCCCACCTGTCTGCCTCACCTGTCTGTCTGCCTCACCTGTCTGTCTGTCCTACCTGTCTGACTCACCTGTATGTCTGTCCCTCCTGTCTGTCCCACCTGTCTGTCTGTCCTACCTGTCTGCCTCATCTGTCTGTCTATCTCACCTCTCTGTCTTACATCTCTGTCTCACCTGACTGCCTGTCTGTCTGTCTGTCCTACCTACCTACCTGTCTGTCTGTCTGTCCCACCTGTCTGTCTGTCCCACCTGTCTGTCTGTCTGTCTGTCTCACCTGTCTGTCTGTCCCACCTGTCTGTCTGTCTGTCTCACCTGTCTGTGTGTCCCACCTGTCTGTCTGTCCCACCTGTCTGTCTGTCTGTCCCACCTGTCTGTCGGTCTGTCCCACCTGTCTGTCTATCTCACCTCTCTGTCTCACCTGTCTGTCTGTCTGTCTCACCTGTCTGTCTGTCCCACCTGTCTGCCTCACCTGTCTGTCTCTGTCTGTCCCACCTGTCTGTCTATCTCAACTCTCTGTCCCACCTGTCTGTCTCTGTCTGTCTCTGTCTGTCCCACCTGTCTGTCTATCTCAACTCTCTGTCTCACCTGTCTGTCTGTCTGTCTGTCTGTCTGACTCACCTGTCTGTCTGTTTCTCTCACCTGTCTGTCTGTCCCACCTGTCTGTCTGTCCCACCTGTCTGTCTCTGTCTGTCCCACCTGTCTGTCTATCTCAACTCTCTGTCTCACCTGTCTGTCTGTCTGACTCACCTGTCTGTTTCTCTCACCTGTCTGTCTGTCTCACCTGTCTGTCTCACCTGTCTGTCTGTCCCACCTGTCTGTCTGTCCTACCTGTCTGTCTGTCTGTCTCACCTGTCTGCCTCACCTGTCTGTCCCACCTGTCTGCCTCACCTGTCTGTCTGCCTCACCTGTCTGTCTGTCCTACCTGTCTGACTCACCTGTATGTCTGTCCCTCCTGTCTGTCCCACCTGTCTGTCTGTCCTACCTGTCTGCCTCACCTGTCTGTCCTACCTGTCTGCCTCACCTGTCTGTCTGTCCCACCTGTCTGCCTCACCTGTCTGTCCCACCTGTCTGCCTCACCTGTCTGTCTGTCCCACCTGTCTGCCTCTCCTGTATGTCTGTCTGTCCTACCTATCTGCCCCACCTGTCTGCCTCACCTGTCGGTCTGTCCTACCTGTCTGCCTCACTCGTCTGTCTGTCCCACCTGTCTGCCTCTCCTGTATGTCTGTCTGTCCTACCTATCTGCCCCACCTGTCTGCCTCACCTGTCTGTCTGTCCCACCTGTTTGCCTGCCTCACCTGTCTGTCTGTCTGTCTGTCTGTCTGTCCCACCTGTCCGTCTGTCCCATCTCTCTCTCACCTGTCTGTCTGTCTCACCTGTCTGTCCCACCTGTCTGTCTCCATGCAGTGATACTTGTTGTTAATAAAGTTTAAGCTCTGACAGAGTGTCTTCCTCCCTGCAGCAGTTCTTTGATGTCATCCCGACATCAGAGCGCCCTCTGGCGGAGCAGGAGTGGTATCACGGCGCCATCCCCCGCACAGAGGCTCAGGAGTTACTACGGCAACAGGGAGACTTCCTGGTCAGGGAGAGCCACGGCAAACCGGGCGAATACGTCCTGTCAGTGTTTTCTGACGAGCAGAGACGACACTTCATCATCCAGTACGCTGACGTACGTATCTAAACAAACCTGTTGTTTATCTCGTAAACAGTCACCTGTTGTTTATGTCGTAACCACAACACCTGAGGGGTAATTTATGCACATCAGTCATTTCTTTGGACATCAGCTTTTGTCTTTACATTCAAATATTACACAGCGAGAATTCACCCTCAGCTCAGAATCAAACCTCTGTCCTTTTTATATTTATTATTTTTATAACACTGTGCACAAGGATCAGACTGTCAGTCTGTCAGAGCAGCTCCCACATGTTTATTGCACATAATGTGTAGGTCTAATTATTTAAATGTTAAAATGGGTATGAAGCTTTAGACACGTAGTATCAGTGACTAATGATCTCTATCACTGATGTCACTGGTCGCACTGATGGAACATAACTCCTATAGCCTAATATTGGGGATTATATGTTCATATTTCTGAGTGAGCAATGGTGCAGCATTTCACTGTCTTTACATTTACTACATTTGTAGCTGAAATAAAGTCACTGAATGCTGTTGAGTCAAGATACAAATAGATGTGCAACATTTTCAAATCTACTGTATTTTAACCTCAACGTCTTTTCAGGTGCAAATCACCAAACATATTATTACTGGGTCAGACTGTGAGTTTACAGTCATGTCTTTATGTCTTTGATCTATAGCCTAGCCTATATGTTTGAAATCTTCTGCCTCCTGTGTTTTTCCCCATCAGATTAAATCTGAACAAATATATTATGATATATTATTAATATAATGTAATGTATCTACAGTCTGATACACAGTCAGATTCCACCACTTTATCTTCATTAAGGAAATGTAAGTCTGATAAATGATGAATAAACTTTTTTATTAACTTTATGGTTAACTTATTGACACTTTCCTCGCTCTGACTCAGGCTCTTCTTTTAAAGATAAACGTGCACCGTCTGCTACACATGCATTAATATCTCTACATCCACTGGATTAAAATGGAGGCGCTGTCTTTTATTGACCTGTTGCCATGGTGAATCGTGGAGTCGGAGCTCCATTGATGATGGCTTTTTATTGTCGGCTTAACTCAGAGTGAACATACTCAGAGTTGACTGAACTAACTCAGATCAGCTGTTCTGGAACCGTTCTGGAATCATTTATCTAACAATCTGTTCCACCCACATATATCACATATTACACATCCTGGATTTACATTATCATCACAGCACATTTTATGCATTGTCCTTTGATTCTTTTCTTTATAACATCAGAGACACTGAACACATCAGAGAGACAGCGGTTTGTCGGCCCGTAAGAAAAGTGTCTCTGGCTCTGAAAAGACTTTGGACCCTTGTTGTGGTTTTCCCTGGACATAAATCACAATCCATTATTAAAGTAATTACCACGGAGCATCGGTGGCTCAGTGGATGGAGCGGACGCCCCGTGATCAGACGCAGCGGCCGCGGGTTCAAACCCAGCCTGCTGTCCTGTGCTACATGTCGTTCCCTCTCTCCCCATAACATTATGCTGTCCTGACATTAAAGGCAACAAAAGCCCAAAAATAATGTTTAAAAAAAGAACTGCAGGTTTGTCAGTGTTGATGAGAAATGAATCTACGTGGATACATGATGCAGTGATTCATGAATACTTTTCATATATTCAGAGACTCCGCGGTGTAACTGGCTCACTGATGGGACTCAACATCCCATAATAGCTCCATGTGAGAATGAAGGGGATTACATGAAGTCATTTCACAGCAGTTAAATGAACCTCAGCCTAATATTGACAGAATGAAGTCAGTAGAAACAAAACTTTTACCAGTCTGTTTAATATCTGTGTGTTTGATGTTGAGTTTGTGCCCAGTGTGTCTGGGCTCCATCACGTTACTCCACTGATGATGTCTTTCAGTGCTCGTCGTGAACGCGCCTCTCTCAGGCTGGTTGAACTGATTCTGATCAGCTGTTCTGTTTCTCAGCTCAGGCTCAGTCAGGTCAGAGATCAGGCTCAGGCTCAGAGTTTGTTGAGCCTGCTTTCTGAAATAGGGCGCTGTTGTTTATGACATAAAGATAAACTTTTTGTAAAAGATGATGCGTCTGTGTCCCTTACAGAGTCAGTACCGTTTCGAGGGGACGGGCTTCGCCACCATCCCTCAGCTCATCGAGCATCATTTCTCCACCAAACAGGTCATCACCAAGAAGTCTGGAGTCGTGTTGCTCAACCCAGTCGTCAAGGCAACCAGCATTTCTAAGTCTCAGTGTATATGCATGTTACTGTGACTGCTGACATACACATACACACACATCAACATGTGACAGGTCTCTGTCTGTCTGTAGGATAAGAAATGGATCCTGAACCATGAGGATGTGGTGCTGGGAGACCTGCTGGGAAAGGTGACCTCACTTCCTGTTTCCACACCATAGTTCTGTAGCGTTTTTATTTCTTTGGTTGATAACGTTTGGCTCTCATCATGTTTCTCTCTGCCTCCATGTCCCATCATGCCCTGCTCTCTGCGGGCTGTCAGGGTAACTTTGGTGAGGTATTTAAAGGGACGCTGCAGCGAGACAAAACGCCAGTTGCCGTCAAAACATGCAAAGAAGATTTACCTCCAGAGCTGAAGATCAGGTTCCTCTCTGAGGCCAGGTCAGTCTCTATCAATACATCAATACATCCATCAATACATCAATACATCCATCAATACACCAATACATCCATCAATACACCAATACATCCATCAATACACCAATACATCCATCAATACATCCATCAATACATCAATACATCCATCAATACACCAATACATCCATCAATACATCCATCAATACATCAATACATCCATCAATACACCAATACATCCATCAATACATCCATCAATACACCAATACATCCATCAATACATCCATCAATACACCAATACATCCATCAATACATCAATACATCCATCAATACACCAATACATCCATCAATACATCCATCAATACATCAATACACCAATACATCCATCAATACATCAATACATCAATACATCCATCAGTACATCAATACATTCATCAATACATCAATACATCCATCAATACATCAATACATCCATCAATACACCACTACATCCATCAATACATCAATACATCCATCAATACATCAATACATCCATCAGTACATCAATACATTCATCAATACATCAATACATCCATCAATACATCAATACATTCATCAATACATCAATACATTTATCAATACATCAATACATTCATCAATACATCCATCAATACATCAATACATCCATCAGTACATCAATACATCCATCAATACATCAATACATCCATCAATACATCAATACATCCATCAGTACATCAATACATCCATCAATACATCAATACATCCATCAATACATCAATACATCCATCAATACATCAATACATCCATCAATACACCAATACATCCATCAATACATCAATACATCCATCAATACACCAATACATCCATCAATACATCCATCAATACATCAATACACCAATACATCCATCAATACATCAATACATCAATACATCCATCAGTACATCAATACATTCATCAATACATCAATACATCCATCAATACATCAATACATCCATCAATACACCACTACATCCATCAATACATCAATACATCCATCAATACATCAATACATCCATCAGTACATCAATACATTCATCAATACATCAATACATCCATCAATACATCAATACATCAATACATTTATCAATACATCAATACATTCATCAATACATCCATCAATACATCAATACATCCATCAGTACATCAATACATCCATCAATACATCAATACATCCATCAATACATCAATACATCCATCAGTACATCAATACATCCATCAATACACCAATACATCCATCAATACATCAATACATCAATACATCCATCAGTACATCAATACATTCATCAATACATCAATACATCCATCAATACATCAATACATCCATCAATACACCACTACATCCATCAATACATCAATACATCCATCAATACATCAATACATCCATCAGTACATCAATACATTCATCAATACATCAATACATCCATCAATACATCAATACATTCATCAATACATCAATACATTTATCAATACATCAATACATTCATCAATACATCCATCAATACATCAATACATCCATCAGTACATCAATACATCCATCAATACATCAATACATCCATCAATACATCAATACATCCATCAGTACATCAATACATCCATCAATACATCAATACATCCATCAATACATCAATACATCAATACATCCATCAGTACACCAATACATCCATCAATACATCAATACATCCATCAGTACATCAATACATCCATCAATACATCAATACATCCATCAATACATCAATACATTTATCAATACACCAATACATCCATCAGTACATCAATACATCTATCAGTGCATCAATACTGTTACTGGTGTCTGATGACGCCTGTCTGTGATTGGCTGGTGTCTGATGATGCCTGTCTGTGATTGGCTGGTGTCTGATGACGTTTGTCTGTGATTGGCTGGTGTCTGATGATGCCTGTCTGTGATTGGCTGGTGTCTGATGACGTTTGTCTGTGATTGGCTGGTGTCTGATGATGCCTGTCTGTGATTGGCTGGTGTCTGATGATGCCTGTCTGAGATTGGCTGGTGTCTGATGACGCTTGTCTGTGATTGGCTGGTGTCTGATGATGCCTGTCTGTGATTGGCTGGTGTCTGATGACGCTTGTCTGTGATTGGCTGGTGTCTGATGACGCTTGTCTGTGATTGGCTGGTGTCTGGTGATGCCTGTCTGTGATTGGCTGGTGTCTGATGATGCCTGTCTGTGATTGGCTGTAGGATCCTGAAGCAGTACGATCACCCAAACATCGTGAAGCTGATTGGTGTTTGTACCCAGCGCCAACCGATCTACATCGTCATGGAGCTGGTTCCTGGTGGGTGGAGCTTCGTCCCTGCTGAGGTTGTTTCTGATTGGTCACTGTAGCAGCTGTAGGTTTGACTCTCGCTGCATCTGTCAGGTGGAGACTTCCTGTCCTTCCTGAGGAAGAAGAAGGACGAGTTGAAGACGAAGCAGCTGGTCCGGTTCTCAGTGGACGCCGCTGCCGGCATGGCGTACCTGGAGAGTAAGAACTGTATCCACAGGTGAGTCACAGAGAAACGGCATTAAACTCATGGCGTCATCATTTCATTAAATTATGATGTTGTCCATGGGATGTGGACGCTGACGTCCACAGTGTCCGTCCACTAAGAATAGAGAGAGTCCGTCCTTCTTTATCAACATCCCAGAGAACGTCCTCATCACACCTGACTGATCCAAACACACTGTGTCTCTATGTCTCTGTCTGTCTGTGTCTCTGTCCCTGTCTGTCTCTGTCCTCTGTCTGTCCCATCTGTCTCTGTCCGTCCCCTGTCAGGGACCTGGCAGCGCGGAACTGTCTGGTTGGAGAGGGCAGCGTGTTGAAGATCAGTGACTTTGGGATGAGTCGTCAGGAGGATGATGGGATTTATTCTTCATCTGGACTCAAACAGATTCCCATCAAATGGACGGCGCCAGAGGCTCTCAACTACGGTACGTCACTGCTGACACGTCCTGTCAGTCCTCTGTCATGTGTGTCACTGATGTGTCACTGATGTTAGTGGTGTGTCACTGATGTGACAGCAGTGTGTCACTGATGTGTCACTGATGTTAGTGGTGTGTCAGTGATATGTCAGCAGTGTCACTGATGTGACAGCAGTGTGTCACTGATGTGTCACTGATGTTAGTGGTGTGTCAGTGATATGTCAGCAGTGTGTCACCGATGTGACAGCAGTGTGTCACTGATGTGTCACTGACGTTAGTGGTGTGTCACTGATGTGACAGCAGTGTGTCACCCATGTGTCACTGATGTGTCGTGCTCTCTGATTGGCTGTCGCAGGCCGTTACAGCTCTGACAGTGACGTGTGGAGTTATGGGATTCTGTTGTGGGAGACGTTCAGTCTGGGGGTGTGTCCTTATCCTGGGATGACCAATCAGCAGGCCCGAGAGCAGGTGGAGAAAGGTAACCAGCTGCTCTTCATCATCGTCATCGAAAGTAGAGACTTATGTTTAATGAATACTCACGCTCTTCGTCACTCATTGGTCTTTAAGTCATTCTGTGTGTTACTATGGAAACACTGACTCTTCCCCCTCCCTCCTCTCCTGGTTGCTAGGTTACAGGATGGCATGTCCTCAGCGTTGCCCTGATGATGTGTACAAAGTGATGCAGCGCTGCTGGCAGTACAACCCTGAGGACCGCCCCAAGTTCTCAGAGTTGCAGAGAGACCTCGCTGCCATAAAGAAAAAGTGATGACATCATCGTCACATGACCTCACCGCCATCAAGAAGTGATGACATCAGTCACATGACCTCACCGCCATCAAGAAGTGATGACATCGTCACATGACCTCGCCGCTATCAGGAAGTGATGACAGCATCATCACATGACCTCGTCGCCATCAAGAAGTGATGACATCATAACATGACCGTGCCACCTTCAAGAAGTGATGACACTAGATACAGAGGAAGGAAGTTCCTGTACAGCAGAGCGCCACCAGCACACTTTATTTTAGTTTGGGGTGGGCGTGGTCAGTGTGTGGGCGTGGCCAGCAGGTGGAGGTGATGAACCTTTAGAAACACTACAAACAGGAAAGACACTTAGCATTTAGCTGCTAATGTTTGAGACGACTAAACAATACTGACATCAGCATACGTGTAGCTAATCATGTTAGCATCTGTAAACACGTTAACGTCTCAAGTGGTTATTCTGTCGTCAAACAGGAAGTGCAGTCTGGTGTTACGGAGCTAACAGCTTAGCATGAGTTTAGCCAGAGATGTTAGCATGTTAAAACATACTAACATGTTGAAACTTGAATCAGAAGTTATTAACGCTAATGCTCGTTTACAACAAAACTTTATTTAAACAATCAAAAATCAAATGTTTGCTTTTTTTGTGAAAAACCTTCAGTTTCCTGTGTTTTATTTCAAAATAAGCTAAAATTATCCAGCGAGGTCATCAGGTGATATCAGACACTAAACCACGCCCCCAGAATACCACCTTTCACTACTGTAACCATGGCAACAGCGTGAACACTAAAAGCTTCTGAGGACCAATCAGCTGTCGCCACTAAACACTGTCTTTTATAAATCTTTTATTCTGAAAATCCACCTTTTAGTGAACACACAGGCCACGCCCACTCCAACATGTGTTTCCTCCGACCAACCCATGATTCAAATTCTTTATTTAAAACATTTTATTTTTTAACTGATATTTTTATTATTTTAAACCAAAGTTTAAAAAAAAAAAAAAAAAAAAAGCAGCTCCAAAACACATCATCAGCACTTCCTTTTTTTTCTCCAGGTTGTCATGGCAACTGAAATAATGACGGACCACCTTGTTATAAGAAAAGAAGATAAAGTTTAATATAAATATGTATAAACTACAAATAAGAAGACACGTATCACTTCCTGGACTGCGTCAGGGCGGAGCCTTACTGTTAGTGATGTCGAGCGCCGCCTACTGTTTGTGTAAATAAATTGTTTGTTTCTGACAGTTTTCAACACTAATCATTTGTTTGTTTTTTACATTTGTTTATCAAAATACTATCGTAGCATTTATTATGAAAATAAAACAAATCATACGAACATGCCTGACGAGTGATGTCATTCCTAACCTGTCTCCTTATTGGTCCAACAAACCGCATGGAGAGTGGCATCATCTCCGTCACTCCTCTGAAGTTTAAACTTTATTCAAACACAGTAACTTTATCGACACACTGTCTGCGGTACGAGTCGTTTTCAGTTGCGAATAAAAAACGAAACTTTATTTTTTCACCATCTTTATTTCGTCATTATTAAAACTGTAAACTTCCAAATAAGGTCGGCAGTGTGGCAGGTTTTGGGTGGGGCTTGTAGCCGATTCGCTCGTTGATAAGGTCCGCCCTTGATGCTGTTGTAGAGGAAGAAGCTGAGGCTCCGCCCCCAATGACGTCAACACTGATAACAGAAGCCCCGCCCGCTCCTCCTCCAGACTCCGCCTCCTCCCGCTGACGTTTCCTGGCCTAACAAAAACAAACAAAAGTCAAAGTCTCAGTGGCACACTCAGTCGTGTGGCAACACGACTCTGAGTCTCCGCCCACTGCTGCTGCCATCATCAGTCCGTCCTCAGGTGTTGATGTCACTGCACCATGTGACTAATTGACTGATCAATGAAACAGAACCTGACCAGAGGACGGCTGAAGATCAATAACATACAACCATCCATCAATTAATCGATCAATCAGCACTCACGGTGAGTGTCACAAGACAGGACTGATTGATATAGTGAGTATTGATAGGTATTGACCAGTGCTGACAGAATCGATTAGTGTTGACAGTACTGATCGGTGTTGACCATATTGATCGGTGTTGACAGTATTGATCAGTGCTGACCATATTGATCGGTATTGACAGTATCGATTGGTGTTGACAATATTGATCAGTGCTGACCATATTGATCAGTGTTGACAGTATTGATCAGTGCTGACCATATTGATCGGTGTTGGCAGTATTGATCAGTTCTGACAGTATTGATTGGTGTTGACACTATTGATCAGTGTTGGCAGTATTGATCAATGCTGACAATATTGATCAGTATGGATAGTATTGATCAGTGCTGACCATATTGATGGGTAGTGACAGTATTGATAAGTGCTGACAGTATTGATCGGTATTGACAGTATTGATAGTATTGAGCGGTGTTGTGCTGGTTACTGAAATAGTAACTAGTTACCATTACTACTTACTTCATTAAAAAGTAACTCAGTTACTTAAACCAAAAAATAATGCATTACTCTGACCAATATTGATCAGTGCTGACAGTATTGATCGGTGACGACAGTATTGGTCAGTAATGACAGTATTGATTGACAATATTGATCGGTGTTGACAGTATTGATCAGTAATGACCAGTGTTGTGCTAGTTACTGAAATCGTAACTAGTTACCATTACTACTTACTTCATTAAAAAGTAACTCAGTTAGTAACTCAGTTACTTAAACCACAAAGTAATGCGTTACTGAGAAAAGTAACTTTTTAGTTACTTCCCTTCCCGAAAAAAACTTGACTTAGGACTCTCGACTTGTCTCGCCAATATGCCATGACCTTGACACACGTGCACTAGTGTCATCTATACTCTGAGTACGTCCTGGCTGTAGATGACTGAGTGGGGTCACTAGAGGGCGCCAGGTGCTTTTCTTTTTTGCAGTGTAGTTTTTCTAAGTCACAAAGAAGACAGCGTTGCTAAGAAGGATCATGTTTTGGGAAACTCAGCCCTGCAGCCCAAAACATTTCCTAAATTTATTGACTTGTAGCTTCATCGCCTAAGAGACAGAGGATGGAGTTTAACCAAGGGACTGTTAGACTTCAACTTGACAAAACTATTGAATGGTACAGGAAACATGCAACATGTCTTCTACAGTGGAGTCACTCACTGTCAGGCAACAACTACGGTACTTGGATACAAGATACATACGTGATAGTGTCGAGTCTGTCGCTCACCGCAGACATTGTCCACAACAAAAGCTTCCTCGGGATAACAATGGATATCACGTCACTGGGACTAAAGATCTAAAGAAGCGCTATGGCTTAATGTAACGTTACAGCACTGTGGTGAGGCCAGCAGGTCGACAGTGACTTGAGAGATGGTGAGAGACATGTTTCATTAAGATGCTCTGGTAAGAACTGTTCATATACCTCTATCTGACTTGACTATCTTTTATTGTTCAGGGCTAAAATGTTTTAGTGAAAGGGAACTTCAGTTTGTGAAGGAATACTGCATGCTGTGCGCCGTTTTAAAACCTGGCCAAAAATAACGGAGTAACGCACCGTTTGGTAACGGTAACTGAGTTACTGAATTTAAAAACTAACCCGTTAGAGTATCAGTTACTGCGTTACTAATAACGCATTACTGCCCAACACTGGTAATGACAGTATTGACAGTATTGTTATTATTATTATTTTTTTTTCCAAAGATATTTTTTGGGGCATTTTTAAGCCTTTAATCGATAGGACAGATGATCATGAAGGGGGAGAGAGAGAGGGAGTGACATGCAGCAAAGGGCCACAGGCTGGAGTCGAACCCAAGCCACTGCGGCAACAGCCTTGTACACAGGACGCCTGCTCTACCACTAAGCCACCGACGCCCCCAGTATTGACAGTATTGATGGGTGTTGACAGGAACATAGAAGTGGTTCAAACCTCAAGCTCCTTCTTGACACTCTCGAACTCCTCTGTGTCGTCGATCTTCAGCTCCAGACGAGTCGGTTTCCTCCTCAACATCTTTACCTGGTATCAGAGGAGCCTTCACAAACAAACAAACACAAACATCACTGTCAGTGATTCTCGTCAGTCCGGCGGCCTCAGAAATCAGTGTCAGTGAGGACAGTCTGCGATCACAGGACGCTTTGACGGGGCGAGAACATGAGTCAATGTACGTGAGCGTGCACGTGAGCATTACTGTGAGTCTCAGTGAGGTGAACCACGGCAGAGAAACGGGAAACAGTGAGGCGGGTCAGCTGTTGCTGTTTTCAGGTGATCTCCACCTGTAACGTGACCACTTCCTGCTGTGTCTGACATGTGACCGCTTCCTGTGGTGTACCTGACTCTCACCTGTTCAGGGTCGATTCTGCAAAATTAGAAGCAACTCCAGACGCTTGATTCATTTCACATCGTACAGCGTCATGTGACGGCTTCAGACATTCACAGGCTGACAGCTGTCTCTGTTTTTATTTACAGACCCGACACATGGAACCGTTCTCTTTACGAAAAGTCTGACGGGCAGTTGAGACGGAAAAGAGACAAACACACACAGCGCCCTATTTCAGGCTCAGGCTCAACAAACTCTGAGCCTGAGCTGAGAAACAGAACAGCTGATCAGCATCAGTTCAATCAACTCTGAGTATGTTCAGCCTGAGAGAGGTGCGTTCATGATGAGCACTGACAGACATCATCAGTGGAGTAACGTGATGGAGCCCAGACACACTGGGCACAAACTCAGCATCAAACACACAGATATTAAACAGACTGGTAAAAGTTTTGTTTCTACTGACTTCACTCTGTCAATATTAGGCTGAGGTTCATTTAACTGCTGTGAAATGACTTCATGTAATCTCCTTTATTCTCACATGGAGCTATTATGGGATGTTGAGTCCCATCAGTGAGCCAGTTACACCGCAGAGTCTCTGAATATATGAAAAGTATTCATGAATCACTGCATCATGTATCCACGTAGATTCATTTCTCATCAACACTGACAAACCTGCAGTTCTTTTTTTAAACATTATTTTTGGGCTTTTGTTGCCTTTAATGTCCGGACAGCATAACGTTATGGGGAGAGAGGGAACGACATGTAGCACAGGACAGCAGGCTGGGTTTGAACCCGCGGCCGCTGCGTCTGATCACAGGGTGTCCGCTCCATCCACTGAGCCACCGATGCTCCGTGGTAATTACTTTAATAATGGATTGTGATTTATGTCCAGGGAAAACCACAACAAGGGTCCAAAGTCTTTTCAGAGCCAGAGACACTTTTCTTACGGGCCGACAAACCGCTGTCTCTCTGATGTGTTCAGTGTCTCTGATGTTATAAAGAAAAGAATCAAAGGACAATGCATAAAATGTGCTGTGATGATAATGTAAATCCAGGATGTGTAATATGTGATATATGTGGGTGGAACAGATTGTTAGATAAATGATAGAGTGTGAGGTCAAACAGTATCTTTCATACAGACACTCCTCCAGGGAGACATCCAAACAGGCTCTAATCACCTTCTCCTTACACAACAGCCTCTGAATACACTGGGCCTCAACCTCCACCACTTCATTCACTAAAGGACACGCCATGTTTCTACTTCCTGCTACACGCTCAGCCTCAGGCTGACATGAAGCAAACCTGTGACTCAGCAGGGGCCTGTATCACGAAGCGAGATCAACCTTTCCTGGGTTACCCAGACCTATCCTGGGTTGACTAACCCTAACAATGGCAATCAGGATAATCGGTATCACGACGCTGGATATCAACTCGGTAACTCAACCCAGGGTTGCTTTATCAAGAGCCGTGAACGCGCACGCAGCGGACCAATCACAATCATGAGAGAAGCGCAGCGTCACTGAGCGTCACTGAGCGTCCTCACAGAGCGCCGTATGTGAGGGGAAAAAGTATTTCTCATGTGAGGATCAGAGATTAATTCTACTAAAATATGAGGAGGAGAAAAGCAACATTAGAGAAAAGGCCAACACCGTGGCAGCTGCAGGAGGAGGAAACATGCGTGGCAACGCATAACGGGATGAATAATGTTTAGTTTTAGTTTAGATTAGTTTATTTGCACATAATGTTAAAAACAGACAGTATAACATTTACAAGATTAAAAAAAGAAAAGTGCCGGAGAGGTTAGAAGCCACTAAAAGCTTATCAAAGAAATTCCCCTGTGAAAACATCAATGAAATCACATAACAGAGAAGAAAAAGAAACGGGTGAGGAAAGAAGAAATAGAGGAGGAGAGAGGGAAAAATCAAGACAACACAAGGCAGCAAATAAAATGACGTGTAGGTTAAATGACTCATCACTGGTTCAAGTAGCTGCAGTACCTGTACCTGTACATCTGACACTGATCACACCCTTGAATCCCATGAAATCAATGCTGCGCAGATGAACTGCGTGTATTACAATTATCGTCTAACATCATTGCGTCTGATAAACTGGTCTTCTTTGTCATAACGTTATATATGCTACAATAAAGCTTAAAGCTGACGCCACAATTAAATCATATCAACACCAAACTGATAGTCTGAATAAAATCATCCTGATATTGAGCTGTGTTAGAAATTAACAGCTGTGCAGAAATATACCTAGTGTCCCTCTTTAAGAAACAAAAAGGAAAATCCCTCAAACACCATGAAGTGTAGACATGATAGGCTACTTTCCACATTTCCAGCAGCAAAGCTGTCAGTTAGGCCCATTATCTTTAACAGGGATCATTTCCTCCAACAAAACAAAATGTTGGCACTAATTAATGGTGCTATTAAGTGTCCGCTAATGATCAGTTTCTTTCTTATGAAGGGGTGGGATGAAAGTTCCACTTCTTTCCACTCCTTTTTGAACAATCTTTTCATTCTGTTGTTGTTGCTTTCTTTTCTTTTTTAATGTTCAAAATAAACTTTCAAATCAAAATCAATCAAATGAATTAAACTTCCCGTCATGACTGGGCTGCATTTCTGTCAGCCATCAACAGCTGATTGGCCAGTGGGTGGTGCTTTTTATAGGATCAGATTCAACCCTGAACTTACCCTGCTCCGGAGCAGGATAGCCGTTCAGAGTAAGTTACCATGGTGATCTACCCCGATAAGAACTGAACCGGCTTCGTGAGACCGAAAACCCAGGGTTAACCCTGAAGTTACCTCGCTGAGACATTAATCCTGCTTCGTGATACAGGCCCCTGGGGACGTTCTCTGTTCAGGCTCCTTGTTTGTAAACAAACAATCAGAGTGTCTGAATTGAAGTGATGGTTCATGTCCCAGCTGAACCATCAGGATGATCAATAACGATCTGCCCACCGATCACTGACGGCACAGCCACCAAGACAGGAAGAAGAAGAAGAAGAAGAAGAAGAAGAAGAAGAAGAAGAAGAAGAGCTGAGTATGTCTTTTTATTTTCTTCTGATCTTCACAGATTTGATATCATCGCGTCTGGATTTTTAAAAACCACAGAAGAAGAACGTTTCACAATAAATGTGATAATAAACTTTATTGATAATGTAACTTTAACAACGAAATAAAAACAAAAAAACCCTTCCTGTGGTTGTTTTCTTCATATTTCCATCTTCACGTCTGTCATTGATCCGTCTGTCTGATTAACATGAAGAGCTACAATCAGCTGATCGATCGGTCCATCTCCTGTCAGTTTATCTGATACACTTTTAATAAGTGATCATCTGTTTTCAACCAATCTGAATGATTTTTACAGGAAGTACCGGGACCGTTGTTGTCTCGGTGTGAACGGTAAACAGATGCTAAGCTAACAGGCTAACGTCTATTCCAACATATAAAAACATTTGCTGAAACCGGAAACGGTCAAACGGTCCTCGCTCACGTTCTCTGCTTTAACAGTGTAATAACCGTGAGTACAGTTACCTGACAGGTGAGCTGTGGCGGTATTTTCCCGGGTTTTCCCTCTTCTCGTGTTTGTTTGCTGCCGCGCCGTCAACCGGAAGAAGAACGTTTGACCCGGCAGCTGATGACGTGTGTACGTCCGTGTGACGCCGCTGAGATCCGCCGGCCGCTCCGTTCTTTCTCTCGCAGGTGAGTCTGTAAAATGTCAAAGTGTCCAGGTGTTTGTTGACGTGTCGCAGGTGTCACTCACACCTGCCGTGTGTCGGCTCACGTGCGGCCGACATGACTTGTTACGCAGTCTGTTTCTCTCCTGTCTGTGTGCTAATGCTAATGCTAATGCAAATGCTAACGCTAACATTAGCTGCCCGCACCGCGTCGTTGGTGTTTGTTCCAGACTCCGTCAGAAAAAGGTCTGATTTTAGTTTGGTTCATTCTCTGAGAACCTTTGTGACGTTTCAGCATCGAATGTGACGTCACATCTGTCACTGTGAGGTTCCCTCTGTCATTCGGCTGTAATAATAATAATGATAATCTTCATCATCTTCATCATCAAGAACATACAGGGTTCACATGGTTCTCCTCCAGACTCCTCTCTGCAGAGAACCAGATCGATGTATCGATCAGTTATTGATGAGTAAATGTTGGTTCTACTGATGGTCAGATCCCTGGGTGAGGAAGAACCCTTGTCCAACAGAACCAGGACACAGAGACAGTCAGGAGACATTCAATATTCAAACTGAGAAACTTTATTGTTCTTTGTAAATGAACACTCAGCTTCTAATAAAGGTTTCACAGGAGCCTGTTTCCTGTCACTGTGTGACATCATCACCTCACTCAGTGTTTGGGAACTGAGGACACGAACAGTCCCATGATGCACCTCTCCGTGGTCGACACTTCTTCATGTCCCACACATGTCCAGTAGGAGACAGGTCGGTCTGGTACCTGAACTCTGTCACCACGGAAACACGCTGTTGGAACATGTGTCTCATTGCCTCGTCCACCCCGAACCAACGCTCCAAGAATACAGCATCTAAATGTGGCGGCAGAAGCTTTAGTGGTGGCGCGTCGCCACAGATACCCGAACGTGTGTGAAACTCTGCACATACAGAGAACGCCATGTTTGTACAGTAGCTCAGAAGGGACAAACCACACATTAGCTCAGATAGGAACATTCATGTATTCATTTTCAGCCTCGGTAGTTTCACACAGTCTGCAGCTTATTCTTCCTGTCCTCTTCTTCCTGTTTCCTGTGATGTCATTTTATTTAGTGACATCGCAGACACATGTTTCAGTGTAACATGGTTAATGTGCAGTTTTCCCAGCAGCCTCTGGGGGTCGACAGCAGAAGAGAGGAGACATGTCAGACGAGGAGGATTTGGCTCCGGCCGTCAAGAAGAGTCGTGTTTTCTATGGAAGCCTGGAGGAAAAAGAGCGCGAGCGTCTGAGCTCAGAGACGGCCAAAGGAAGTGATGCAGTGAAGGCTGGGATCGAGGCGGGAAACATCAACATCTCGTCAGGTGGGTGTGGCCTGGTGAACTACTGGCGGGTGTAAGCATGTGTGACGTGTAGAGTTGGGCAGTATCCAAATGGTGTTACCGTTTATCCTTCCTCATATTTTCCCGGGGTATACGGCATTACGTGACTAATTAAAAATCACCTTGAAGGGCTCAGAGGGAGTCGCCAAAATGTCAGCTTGTGCCTATACAGTTCAGAAACAGAATAGCAAACATTACATAGGCCTTAGAATATTGAAAAATAACAACAAAACATATAACATTAAATTGCAAATTAAATTGCAAATACAGCAGTCAACCAAACAGAATGGAGGAACAACAAATTGTCTGTTGGCTAATAGTCCACTTCCAAAAAAGTAGCAATAAATCACGGCTGTAACGAAAATGTGTGCTACACAGCGTATCCTCAGACCGCAACGGGTACTGTCTGATGGTTTATTTTTAGAACCTATCAAGAGAAATCAAATAAATTAAAGCACAGCTCTACAGCATCCAGTACTAGGGCTCTTCAAATAAGAAAAACAGAACAATAAACAACAAGGCATGACTGAAAATAGGGCTGGGCGATATGGCCTAAAAAAAAAATCTCAGATTTTTTCACAAGAAATCAGATTCACGATTTAAATCGATTTTCCCCCTCTTAAAATCAGTTTTCAGAAAAATATTTGCGGCCTGGTAGCACGCACCTGGGCTCCAAAACTTTCAGCATGTGAATAAACCCCAGCTTTTCCACGGTAAATATGGGCACCACATCTCTTGCAAGATACATCGTGACTGCATCCCTGATCGCTTTCCACCGGACCCCTTTCTCATCGCACGGCAGTGTTTCCCCTACCATTATATTGAAAATCAAGTTAGTTTTATTTAATTTTATTTTCTATATAGCTCCAGATCACAACAGAAGTCATCTAAGTCATCTGGCTCCATCACATTTCCACCAGAGAAGGAGGTCTCCGTCTCCCTGAATAACAGGCTGGCAACAACAGGCCGTTATCTCTGCTCCTGCTCGCTCCTGTATGGTGCCGACCGGACCTGCCACCGCATCGGCTCTTCTTTGAAAGAGACGGTCCACGGTCATCTGTTTTTCGGTGGTTCGGGTTGCACTTCTCCCTCCTCCATTCTGATGGCCACTGGACCTGCTGCTGCTGCTGCTGCTTGCAGTAGTTGTGAAGTTGTGGTCTTTTTTGCAACCAACTGGCTTGATGCGCGGCTTGCCATCTCTTCTTTTTCACGTTGGAGCTGTCACATGATGACGTCACATCCTAAAACTTTACCAAATGTCATCTCCCGACAACAGTTAACCCTATGGGCCCGAACGATGCATAGTGCGTCCAAATTCACCCCTGTTCTTCTCTGGGGATTTTCTCTGCGACCGTGCGTCATAGCGAGAAGCCAAGACCAAGCACTTGTCGGTAGTCCAATGTTTTCACAGCGAAAAAAAATTATAAAATTACACTAAAATCATGAATAACAGAGCTTTCATACAGCTCTGCACACACATTACTCTTGGATGGATTACTCGCGAACGCAGGCTCGTACAGAAATGCCACGCATATCACATGAAAGCACAGGAGCAGAGCTTTCCAGTGATGCCACACACATCATTGTGCTGTCATCCCATCACACTATAAATACAGATTTATTGTCTATCAAATAAAAACCTGACGAATTTCTTTACAATCCATTATACAGATCTTGTTATCAGTCACTTCATGTAGTGAGGAATAATAATATTACTATTTTTCTATGATCTTAGATGTAAATATTGCATGTTTCTTTCAGATAAAACACATGACTTGACTTGTGAATGAGTCAATGGAATTTCTTGCAATAATAAAAAAATACTGGGAATCATGTCCGCCTGGCACAAACCACATGTTTTGGACAGCTGTGAAGTGACAGAATGTCCCACCGTCATGGTTCTTATATTGCCAGATTCCAGAGAGTCTCCCCTCTTCATATATGGCAGAATATGTCTTCTTCCAACTTGCTATGCTGAGATACATGTAAAAATGTAAGAATTTAGGCACCCGGATTTGTTTTTTCATTGATATAAAAATTATATAAGATACAAGCACATAGAAGGACATGAAATGATGGCAAATCTGGTTAGCCCAGATTGTCCTGAAAAAAAACAAAACAAGATATAGCATGTGTATGTAGCCTTTATAATGACTGTGATATGAGCTTAAAAGTAAAGGCAGTAAAAATACCCCAAAAAGGCTTAGGGCCCATAGGGTTAAGGGCAGTTATAAGAGAAACATTATAGCCTACTATTAGTTATAAATTATATTAAATTTGAGAACTCAACCACACATACATAGGTGCTGGACAAGCACTCATTGTTTAGGCATTAAATAAATTATATTTAATATAGTATTTGGCCACTATAGGCCTATATGCACGGCAGATTTTTTTAATGACGGTAATGAAACTGATACGGTTGCTATTTTTAGATACCGCGGGATACCTTATTACCGTATTATCTAGACGTGTGAGTGAGACTCTGTTTCCCATGATGCCCTGCAGGAGAGACTCTGGACCTGGAGGAGCGGGTCAGCGAGCGGCAGCAGGAAGCGCTTGCTGCATTCGAGCGGCGGCGGCGAGCACGACAGATCACCGTCTCCACGGACGATGCTGAGGTGAAGGCCGGCCTTCGAGCGCTTGGAGAGCCAATCACGTTGTTCGGAGAAGGACCAGCTGACCGCCGGGAGAGGTAAAAAAAAATCAAACAACAAAACTTCATTTGTTCAGTGAGACGCTGTGAGCTGACTAAACATTTGTTTGTTTGTTTGTTTGTTTGTTTGTGTGGTCAGGCTGCGCAGTGTTCTGTCTGTCGTCGGTCCCGACGCACTGAAAAAGTCCAGGAGAGACGAAGAGAGAGCCAAGAGATCACAGGACGAGGTGACATCACACACAACATGCCAGGGCCACGCCCACACCGACAGAAAAGGAGTTTAATTTGACAGCGACAGTTCCATGTGTCATACCACATGTCCACCAGAATGTTTTTAATTCTTCAAATGTTCCTCAGAAAAGGTTCCTAAGAAAACATTCCTGATAAAACATTCCTGATAAAGTGTTTCTAAGAAAACATTCCTCAGAAAACGTTCCTCAGAAAAAGTGGCTCATAAAACGTTCCTGAGAAAACATTCCTGAAAAAATGTTCCTGAGAAAACGTTCCTGAAAAAATGTTCCTGAGAAAACCTTCCTCAGAAAATGTTCCTGAGAAAAAGTTCCTCAGAAAACATACTTGAGAAAATGTTCCTGAGAAAGTGTTCTTAAGAAAACGTTCCTGAGAAAACGTTCCCTAAGAAAATGTTCCTCAGAAATGTAATAAAAATGCCAAACGTTCTCTGCTCTCGGTGCATCGTTAGCTGCTGGCGTGCCCTTGACTGCTTACATGTGAGGAAGAGAAGGTTATGGTGGGCGGAGCCTTTCAGGAAGGATCTTTATATATAACATGTACCTGAGATCACACTGCTGAGAAGGAACATTTGAACCTAAAATTGAAACCTGTTCATGTCCCTGATCAATCACAGTGCCAGCAGACATGGTACCACGAAGGCTCTGCCTCCCTGAAGGACGCTCGCCTCTGGTTGGCCAAATACTCTCTGCCACGGTGAGTTTGCATCAAAGTGACCAATCAGAGACGGAGGAGTCGTCAGCGTGTGTGTTTGTTGAGAGCTGAAATCTGATTGGCTGTGACTAACAACCTGCCACTCTGATTGATCAGGGCGATGAGGCGTCTGGAGGCCGCACGCTGTCAAAAGGATGTTCCCGAGGCAACCAGGGCGATCCGGCAACAAGAGCTGCACAAGAGCCTGAGGGTGAGGACATGTAGGACACGTTTGCCATGTAGGACACATGTAGAACATGTAGAGTAGAGCACATGTGAACATGTAGGAGGCATGTAGGACACATAGGACACATGTAGAACATGTAGGTAGTGATGGTGAAATCGGATCTTCATGAAGCAGTGAACCACTTTGACACACCTGTTTCAAGAATGACACACACAAGCATTTCATACAGTTACAAGAGTGACATCTGCTGGCTGTGTGTCCGAACTGCATCTAAGTGGAAGACCATTGGGACTACCTGTAACGAGGCCTCGCTCCCGAAGGTCACGTGATTGTGGACGTGCCGAAGCAGGGATCGAAACACTGCCTCGGAACACTTGCACTTCAAAAGATCAACGGTGTTGAGCAAACTGGCTCGAGCATAACATCACTACATGTAGGACATGTAGGACACATGGAATATGTAGGATATAGAGAATATATCCGTGTTATCCCTAGCTCCTATGATCCCTTGTGAGATGTATGTGCACGACTTCCGGCGTTGAACCGAAACTGGTGATTTCCAGTGGTGGCAGTTTGTTTACAGTTCGTTTACAGTTTGTTTGCAGTTCTCTATTCTTCTTTCCAAGAGAGAAATAAAAGGTGGAACACACCACCTGTTGCAGTAGCTCAAAAAGGATCACATGATCATACCTCTGCCATCTCTGACAGACATCTCAAAGCAACCGAGCACGCTAACAGTTACCATGCTAACTGTTATCAGGCCATGCTCTGTTAAAATATTGTTAAATTTAACGTGTCCTGAGCAGCTTCAAGGGAAATTTCGGTTTATTTCAACCTGTCTCCTATCGTCCTAAATTTGTTTCAAGTGACTAGTGACATACAGATAATAGTTAGCATGTTAGCCGTTAGCCTAGATACAGCCGGGGCGCATAGTAGCGTCAGACCTGTTAAAACGTAAGTGAACGGG